>NC_092162.1:71300301-71352801 GCF_045791955.1 Oncorhynchus clarkii lewisi
GCATGGTGCAGTAGTACCAGCATGGTACAGTAGAACCAGCATGGTATCATGGTGCAGTACAACCAGCATGGTAGCATGGTGCAGTAGTACCAGCATGGTACAGTAGAACCAGCATGGTACAGTAGAACCAGCATGGTAGCATGGTGCAGTAGAACCAGCATGGTACAGTAGAACCAGCATGGTACAGTAGAACCAGCATGGTACAGTAGAACCAGCATGGTAGCATGGTGCAGTAGAACCAGCATGGTAGCATGGTGCAGTAGTACCAGCATGGTACAGTAGAACCAGCATGGTACAGTAGAACCAGCATGGTACAGTAGAACCAGCATGGTAGCATGGTGCAGTAGAACCAGCATGGTAGCATGGTACAGTAGAACCAGCATGGTAGCATGGTGCAGTAGAACCAGCATGGTAGCAAGGTACAGTAGAACCAGCATGGTAGCATGGTGCAGTAGTACCAGAATGGTGCAGTAGAACCAGCATGGTACAGTAGAACCAGCATGGTAGCATGGTGCAGTAGAACCAGCATGGTAGCATGGTGCAGTAGAACCAGCATGGTACAGTAGAACCAGCATGGTAGCATGGTGCAGTAGAACCAGCATGGTACAGTAGAACCAGCATGGTAGCATGGTGCAGTAGTACCAGCATGGTACAGTAGAACCAGCATGGTACAGTAGAACCAGCATGGTACAGTAGAACTAGCATGGTAGCATGGTGCAGTAGAGGTCATAACCCTGTGGAAAGCAGGTACAGTAGAGGTCATAACCCTGTGGAAAGCAGGTACAGTAGAGGTCATAACCCTGTGGAAAGCAGGTACAGTAGAGGTCATAACCCTGTGGAAAGCAGGTACAGTAGAGATCATAACCCCGTGGAAAGCAGGTACAGTAGAGGTCATAACCCCGTGGAAAGCAAGTACAGTAGAGGTCATAACCCTGTGGAAAGCAGGTACAGTAGAGGTCATAACCCCGTGGAAAGCAGGTACAGTAGAGGTCATAACCCTGTGGAAAGCAGGTACAGTAGAGGTCATAACCCCGTGGAAAGCAGGTACAGTAGAGGTCATAGCCCTGTGGAAAGCAGGTACAGTAGAGGTCATAACCCTGTGGAAAGCAGGTACAGTAGAGGTCATAACCCCGTGGAAAGCAGGTACAGTAGAGGTCATAACCCTGTGGAAAGCAGTTACAGTAGAGGTCATAACCCTGTGGAAAGCAGGTACAGTAGAGGTCATAACCCTGTGGAAAGCAGGTACAGTAGAGGTCATAACCCCGTGGAAAGCAGGTACAGTAGAGATCATAACCCTGTGGAAAGCAGGTACAGTAGAGGTCATAACCCCGTGGAAAGCAGGTACAGTAGAGGTCATAACCCCGTGGAAAGCAGGTACAGTAGAGGTCATAACCCTGTGGAAAGCAGGTACAGTAGAGGTCATAGCCCTGTGGAAAGCAGGTACAGTAGAGGTCATAACCCTGTGGAAAGCAGGTACAGTAGAGGTCATAACCCTGTGTAAAGCAGGTACAGTAGAGGTCATAACCCTGTGGAAAGCAGGTACAGTAGAGGTCATAACCCTGTGGAAAGCAGGTAGAGGTCATAACTCTGTGGAAAGCAGGTACAGTAGAGGTCATAACCCCGTGGAAAGCAGGTACAGTAGAGGTCATAACCCCGTGGAAAGCAGGTACAGTAGAGGTCATAACCCCGTGGAAAGCAGGTACAGTAGAGGTCATAACCCTGTGGAAAGCAGGTACAGTAGAGGTCATAACCCTGTGGAAAGCAGGTACAGTAGAGGTCATAACCCCGTGGAAAGCAGGTACAGTAGAGGTCATAACCCTGTGGAAAGCAGGTACAGTAGAGATCATAACCCCGTGGAAAGCAGGTACAGTAGAGGTCATAACCCTGTGGAAAGCAGGTACAGTAGAGGTCATAACCCCGTGGAAAGCAGGTACAGTAGAGGTCATAACCCCGTGGAAAGCAGGTACAGTAGAGGTCATAACCCTGTGGAAAGCAGGTACAGTAGAGGTCATAACCCTGTGGAAAGCAGGTACAGTAGAGGTCATAACCCCGTGGAAAGCAGGTACAGTAGAGGTCATAACCCCGTGGAAAGCAGGTACAGTAGAGGTCATAACCCCGTGGAAAGCAGGTACAGTAGAGGTCATAACCCTGTGGAAAGCAGGTACAGTAGAGGTAATAACCCCGTGGAAAGCAGGTACAGTAGAGGTCATAACCCTGTGGAAAGCAGGTACAGTAGAGGTCATAACCCCGTGGAAAGCAGGTACAGTAGAGGTCATAACCCTGTGGAAAGCAGGTACAGTAGAGGTCATAACCCCGTGGAAAGCAGGTACAGTAGAGGTCATAAGCCCGTGGAAAGCAGGTACAGTAGAGGTCATAACCCTGTGGAAAGCAGGTACAGTAGAGGTCATAACCCCGTGGAAAGCAGGTACAGTAGAGGTCATAACCCTGTGGAAAGCAGGTACAGTAGAGGTCATAACTCTGTGGAAAGCAGGTACAGTAGAGGTCATAACCCTGTGGAAAGCAGGTACAGTAGAGGTCATAACCCTGTGGAAAGCAGGTACAGTAGAGGTCATAACTCTGTGGAAAGCAGGTACAGTAGAGGTCATAACCCTGTGGAAAGCAGGTACAGTAGAGGTCATAACCCCGTGGAAAGCAGGTACAGTAGAGGTCATAACCCCGTGGAAAGCAGGTACAGTAGAGGTCATAACCCTGTGGAAAGCAGGTACAGTAGAGGTCATAACCCCGTGGACAGCAGGTACAGTAGAGGTCATAACCCTGTGGAAAGCAGGTACAGTAGAGGTCATAACCCCGTGGAAAGCAGGTACAGTAGAGGTCATAAGCCCGTGGAAAGCAGGTACAGTAGAGGTCATAACCCTGTGGAAAGCAGGTACAGTAGAGGTCATAACCCCGTGGAAAGCAGGTACAGTAGAGGTCATAACCCTGTGGAAAGCAGGTACAGTAGAGGTCATAACTCTGTGGAAAGCAGGTACAGTAGAGGTCATAACCCTGTGGAAAGCAGGTACAGTAGAGGTCATAACCCTGTGGAAAGCAGGTACAGTAGAGGTCATAACCCCGTGGAAAGCAGGTACAGTAGAGGTCATAACCCCGTGGAAAGCAGGTACAGACAGTCCACAACGTGATAAAAGCTCCATTCCGCCCTCTGATGGACCAGGAATGTATTGCTAAAGGTTCAACCAACATCCATTCCCACAACACAACCGGGTCAAATACCTAAATCCAGTCCCACATTGGAGTTCAGCCTAGTCGGGGTGTAGTTTCTGGGGATGCTGTTCCGGGTCACCTGGGTGAGGGGCACCTGCAGGGTGAGGGGCACCTGCAGGGTGATGTCCACCGAGGCAGTCTTCTGGCGGACCAGAGCATTGGTCGGGTGGAGGAACTGGGCGTACGATACCGTCTGGGGAGGTCAATCAATCAATCAATCAATAAGTCATACAGGAGATGGATGTTCAACGCCACGAGGGGAGCAGGAAGAAAACAAGTGATACGGACAACAATACACAGTCTAGCGTAGCACAGTAAAACAGCACAGTGTGAAACAGCATGGTGCAGTATAGTTCCTAACCCTGTGGACTGATATTGGGGCGGCAGGTAGCCTAGTGGTTAGAGTGTTGGATTTGTAACCGAAAGGTAGCAAGATCAAATCCCTGAGCTGACAAGCTAAAAACCTATAATTCTGCTCCTGAACCCACTGTTAACCCACTGTTTTTTGCTCAACTGACTTGCCTAGTTAAATAAAAGATAATTTAATAAAAAAAGTAATTGTAATTGCTAAAATATACTTAAAGTACAAGTATAAATCATTTTAACTTCCCCATATTAAGCAAACCAGACGGCCACTTTTTCCATTTAAAAAAATATGTATTTACAGATCGCCAAGGCCACAGGGTTATCTCAGACATAATTGACAAACAAAGGATGTGTTTAGTGAGTCCTCCAGATCAGAGGCAGTAGGGATGACCAGGGATGTTCTCTGTTTAGTGAGTCCTCCAGATCAGAGGCAGTAGGGATGACCAGAGATGTTCTCTGTTTAGTGAGTCCTCCAGATCAGAGGCAGTAGGGATGACCAGGGATGTTCTCTGTTTAGTGAGTCCTCCAGATCAGAGGCAGTAGGGATGACCAGGGATGTTCTCTGTTTAGTGAGTCCTCCAGATCAGAGGCTGTAGAGATGACCAGGGATATTCTCTGTTTAGTGAGTCCTCCAGATCAGAGGCAGTAGGGACGACCAGGGATGTTCTCTGTTTAGTGAGTCCTCCAGATCAGAGGCAATAGGGACGACCAGAGATGTTCTCTGTTTAGTGAGTCCTCCAGATAAGAGGCAGTAGGGACGACCAGGGATGTTCTCTGTTTAGTGAGTCCTCCAGATCAGAGGCAGTAGGGACGACCAGGGATGTTCTCTGTTTAGTGAGTCTCCCAGATCAGAGGCAGTAGGGACGACCAGGGATGTTCTCTGTTTAGTGAGTCCACCAGATCAGAGGCAGTAGGGATGTTCTCTGTTTAGTGAGTCCTCCAGATCAGAGGCAGTAGGGATGACCAGGGATGTTCTCTGTTTAGTGAGTCCTCCAGATCAGAGGCAGTAGGGACGACCAGGGAGGTTCTCTGTTTAGTGAGTCTGCCAGATCAGAGGCAGTAGGGATGACCAGGGATGTTCTCTGTTTAGTGAGTCCTCCAGATCAGAGGCAGTAGGGATGACCAGGGAGGTTCTCTGTTTAGTGAGTCTGCCAGATCAGAGGCTGTAGGGACGACCAGGGATGTTCTCTGTTTAGTGAGTCCACCAGATCAGAGGCAGTAGGGACGACCAGAGATGTTCTCTGTTTAGTGAGTCCACCAGATCAGAGGCAGTAGGGATGACCAGGGATGTTCTCTGTTTAGTGAGTCCTCCAGATCAGAGGCAGTAGGGATGACCAGGGATGTTCTCTGTTTAGTGAGTCCTCCAGATCAGAGGCAGTAGGGACGACCAGGGATGTTGTCTGTTTAGTGAGTCCTCCAGATCAGAGGCAGTAGGGATGACCAGGGATGTTCTCTGTTTAGTGAGTCCTCCAGATCAGAGGCAGTAGGGAGGACCAGGGATGTTCTCTGTTTAGTGAGTCTGCCAGATCAGAGGCAGTAGGGATGACCAGGGATGTTCTCTGTTTAGTGAGTCTGCCAGATCAGAGGCAGTAGGGATGACCAGGGAGGTTCTCTGTTTAGTGAGTCTGCCAGATCAGAGGCAGTAGGGATGACCAGGGAGGTTCTCTGTTTAGTGAGTCTGCCAGATCAGAGGCAGTAGGGATGACCAGGGAGGTTCTCTGTTTAGTGAGTCTGCCAGATCAGAGGCAGTAGGGATGACCAGGGAGGTTCTCTGTTTAGTGAGTCCTCCAGATCAGAGGCAGTAGGGACGACCAGGGATGTTCTCTTTTTAGTGAGTCCACCAGATCAGAGGCAGTAGGGATGACCAGGGAGGTTCTCTTGATAAGTGCGTAAATTAGACCATTTTCTTGACCTGCTAAGCATTCAAAATGTAACGAGTACTTTAGGGTTGTCTTTAGGAATGTAGTGAAGTAAAAATATAAATAGTTAAGTACAGATACCCCCCAAAAAACAACTTAAGTAGTACTTTCAAGTATTTTTACTTGATGAATATTTTTACACTCCCTCCTGTGTCTGTTTTGGGGGATATAATCTAAGACATCTCTAGTTTTGGGGGCCCTCCCCCCCCTGGAATATAATCTAAGACATCTCTAGTTTTGGGGGCCCTCCCCCAGCCTGGAATACATGATCTAAGACATCTCTAGTTTTGGGGACCCTCCCCCCCTGGAATATAATCTAAAACATCTCTAGTTTTGGTGGCACCCCCTGGAATATAATCTAAGACATCTCTAGTTTTGGGGGCACCCCCCCCCCCCCCCCTGGAATATAATCTAAAACATCTCTAGTTTTGGTGGCACCCCCTGGAATATAATCTAATGTAAATGTAGAATTTACCTTGCCGTAGGGTTCCTGTTCAAACCCCTCCAGGCCTGGCAGCATCTCCAGAGTGGTAGAGATGTTCCCGGATGAATGTCTACGTCTGTCCAATTTGGGGTCACTGAAAAGAGGGAGAGGAAGTGGGAGCGAGAGAGAGAGAGAGAGAGAGAGAGAGAGAAGTGGGAGCGAAAGAGAGAGAGAGATGATTATGATTTTAGAGCTTCAGAGTCTCATCAACCCCATGCCATTTAACAGTAAGTAAAAGGAGAGGAGAGCTCCACAAGAGAGATAGTTCCAGACACAGCAGAGAGACAGAGAGATAGTTCCAGACACAGGAGAGAGACAGAGAGATAGTTCCAGACACAGCAGAGAGACAGAGAGATAGTTCCAGACACAGGAGAGAGACAGAGATAGTTCCAGACACAGGAGAGAGACAGAGAGATAGTTCCAGACACAGCAGAGAGACAGAGAGATAGTTCCAGACACAGGAGAGAGACAGAGAGATAGTTCCAGACACAGGAGAGAGACAGAGATAGTTCCAGACACAGCAGAGAGACAGAGAGATAGTTCCAGACACAGGAGAGAGACAGAGATAGTTCCAGACACAGGAGAGAGACAGGGAGATAGTTCCAGACACAGGAGAGAGACAGAGATAGTTCCAGACACAGGAGAGAGACAGAGAGATAGTTCCAGACACAGCAGAGAGACAGAGAGATAGTTCCAGACACGGGAGAGAGACAGAGGGATAGTTCCAGACACAGGAGAGAGACAGAGAGATAGTTCCAGACACAGGAGAGAGACAGAGAGATAGTTCCAGACACAGGAGAGAGACAGAGAGATAGTTCCAGACACAGGAGAGAGACAGAGAGATAGTTCCAGACACAGGAGAGAGACAGAGAGATAGTTCCACACACAGGAGAGAGACAGAGAGATAGTTCCACACACAGGAGAGAGACAGAGAGATAGTTCCAGACACAGGAGAGATACAGAGAGATAGTTCCAGACACAGGAGAGAGACAGAGAGATAGTTACAGACACAGGAGAGAGACAGAGAGATAGTTCCAGACACAGCAGAGAGACAAGACAGAGAGATAGTTCCAGACACAGGAGAGAGACAGAGATAGTTCCAGACACAGCAGAGAGACAGAGAGATAGTTCCAGACACAGGAGAGAGACAGAGAGAGATAGTTCCAGACACAGGAGGGAGTGTATGGTTGTTAAATTACGTTTGGAGTTATGACAGCCTGAACCATGTCTGTAGATTGTGAAGCACTTAGAAGTTGTTCCATGTAGCTCAGTTGGTAGAGCATGGCACTTACAACGCCAGGGTTGTCGGTTCGATTCCCACAGGGTACCAGTATGAAGATGTATTCACTCACTACTGAAAGCTAAACGACTAAACGTGGAGAGGTTTTAGACTAGTCAGCATCCAAAATGCAGCCCTTTGTCCTATGTCTGCCTCCCTCGTCCCCTAATTACTGTCTGGGAGTCTATGTCTGCCTCATCTCCTAAACACCATGTCCTCTCTCCTCTCCTAAACACCATGTCCTCTCTCCTCTCCTATAAACACCATGTCCTCTCTCCTCTCCTAAACACCATGTCCTCTCTCCTCTCGCCACTCCCAAACAACATGTCCTCTCTCCTCTCCTAAACACCATGTCCTCTCTCCTCTCCTAAACACCATGTCCTCTCTCCTCTCCTAAACACCATGTCCTCTCTCCCCTCCTAAACACCATGTCCTCTCTCCCCTCCTAAACACCATGTCCTCTCTCCCCTCCTAAACACCATGTCCTCTCTCCTCTCCTAAACACCATGTCCTCTCTCCTCTCCTAAACGCCATGTCCTCTCTCCTCTCTCCTCTCCTAAACACCATGTCCTCTCTCTCTCCTCTCCCAAACACAATGTCCTCTCTCCTCTCTCCCCTCCTAAACACCATGTCCTCTCTCCTCTCCTAAACACCATGTCCTCTCTCCTCTCCTAAACACCATGTCCTCTCTCCTCTCCTAAACACCATGTCCTCTCTCCTCTCTCCTCTCCCAAGCACAATGTCCTCTCTCCCCTCCTAAACACCATGTCCTCTCTCCCCTCCTAAACACCATGTCCTCTCTCCTCTCCCAAACACAATGTCCTCTCTCCTCTCTCCCCTCCTAAACACCATGTCCTCTCTCCTCTCTCCCCTCCTAAACACCATGTCCTCTCTCCTCTCTCCTCTCCTAAACACCATGTCCTCTCTCCTCTCTCCCCTCCTAAACACCATGTCCTCTCTCCCCTCCTAAACACCATGTCCTCTCTCCCCTCCTAAACACCATGTCCTCTCTCCTCTCTCCTCTCCTAAACATCATGTCCTCTCTCCTCTCTCCCCTCCTAAACACCATGTCCTCTCTCCTCTCCTAAACACCATGTCCTCTCTCCTTTCCTAAACACCATGTCCTCTCTCCTTTCCCAAACACAATGTCCTCTCTCCTCTCTCCCCTCCTAAACACCATGTCCTCTCTCCTCTCCTAAACACCATGTCCTCTCTCCTCTCTCCTCTCCTAAACACCATGTCCTCTCTTTATACTACAAAGACAAAGCGAGAGAGAAAAATCAAGATGCAGTTTTGTGCTGGAGTGTGTGTGTGTGAGTGTGTGTGAGTGTCTTTGTGCGCGTGTGTGTGTGCTTGTGCTCTTCTGTGTGTGTGTGCTTGCCTGTGTGTGTGTGTCTGTCTGTCTGTGATGATGTCAGTGAGAGGTGAAGGCCCTAAAATCAGAGTTCGTTCTCTAGAACACTAATCAGATGGAGCCTGAGAAACATGTGGGGGGGGGGGGGACTAATTCTAACTGATTCCTTCTCTCTGTGTTTCTCCTGTGTTGTTTCTCCTTGTTATTTATATCATAGCAAAGTCAGTGTATCAGGATGCAGCAATTAAAGAGGACAGGGATGTGGAGCGGGTGAGAGGACTGAGGGTGCCTCACACAGAGGGTTAGAAAGGGTGAGGACTGAGAAGGTTGAGGACGAGGGTGCCTCACACAGAGGGTTAGAAAGGGTGAGGACTGATAAGGTTGAGGACGAGGGTGCCTCACACAGAGGGTTAGAAAGGGTGAGGACTGAGAAGGTTGAGGACGAGGGTGCCTCACACAGAGGGTTAGGAAGGGTGAGGACTGAGAAGGTTGAAGATGAGGGAGCCTCACACAGAGGGTTAGAAAGGGTGAGGACTGAGAAGGTTGAGGACGAGGGTGCCTCACACAGAGGGTTAGAAAGGGTGAGGACTGAGAAGGTTGAGGACGAGGGTGCCTCACACAGAGGGTTAGGAAGGGTGAGGACTGAGAAGGTTGAAGATGAGGGAGCCTCACACAGAGGGTTAGAAAGGGTGAGGACTGAGAAGGTTGAGGACGAGGGTCCAGGGAAAGAGCCTAGCTAACTCCTCTGTATGAGAGAACGTGGGAAAGGGTTACACATATGGCTGTTGCGGTGACCGTATTACCGCCACACCGGCGGTCACGAGTCATGAAGAAAGTCAAATTCCACGTGACCATTTAGTCACGATAATTAGGCTTCTCCAAGCTCTGATGCTGCTGATGGTCATTAGTAGTCTACCAAACTTGCTTAATTAACTGCCCGGTACTCAGCACTCTATTGTCCCTCTGTAATTGAAAATCTAAATCAAACACTTCACGAGAAACCAGGAGCTCATGTTGTGCAACATTTCCATCGGCTATGTGAGAAAACAGAGTGATGGCCTCTACTAAAAAGAAGTGGATCCCATCGGCTTTCTATAGGCTAGGCCTACTGTCACGTTCTGAACTTCATTTCCTTTGTTTTGTCTTTATTTAGTATGGTCAGGGCGTGAGTTGGGGTGGGCAGTCTGTGTGTGTTTTTATATGTTGGGGTTTTGAGTTCAGCCTAGTATGGTTCTCAGAGGCACGTGTCGTTAGTTGTCTCTGATTGAGAATCATACTTAGGTAGCCTGGGTTTCACTTTTGGTTTGTGGGTGTTTGTTTTTGACGCTCGTGGTTGTATTAATTTGGGATCTATCGCATCCCACAACTGTCCCAGACTATGTTTGGAATATTTATTTCTCACACAGAATAGAAACTTGAAAAAAGGTTGACTTTTGTACTATGGGTGAAAAGTAGATTGACGTAGGCATGTGCTTTTCCTGTTCGTTAGGCCACCTCATCTTGTTGAGTAGTTCCAATATCTTCAGTATGCACCTTCGGAATTGGATGAGGACGCACGCAGTTGCGTCCCTGATGTGTCTGTCTTCACTTGTAGCCTGTGAGAAAAACCTGATCACGTGATGGAGAACCATGTGAGTGAGAGGTGCTACAGAGTGCGCAGCCCTCAGGGAAAAGGGCCCAACGCAGCCCTCAGGGAAAAGGGCCCAACGCAGCCCTCAGGGAAAAGGGCCCAACGCAGCCCTCAGGGAAAAGGGCCCAACGCAGCCCTCAGGGAAAAGGGCCCAACGCAGCCCTCAGGGAAAAGGGCCCAACGCAACCCTCAGGGAAAAGGGCCCAACGCAGCCCTCAGGGAAAAGGGCCCAACGCAGCCCTCAGGGAAAAGGGCCCAACGCAGCCCTCAGGGAAAAGGGCCCAACGCAGCCCTCAGGGAAAAGGGCCCAACGCAGCCCTCAGGGAAACGGGCCCAACGCAGCCCTCAGGGAAAAGGGCCCAACGCAGCACTCAGGGAAAAGGGCCCAACGCAGCCCTCAGGGAAAAGGGCCCAACGCAGCCCTCAGGGAAACGGGCCCAACGCAGCCCTCAGGGAAAAGGGCCCAACGACCACTGGCTGCAAAAGGCATTCATTTTTTTAGGGGGCATTACGGCCACACAAAGGGGATGTATTTGTTTTAGGGGGCATTACGGCCACACAAAGGGGGTGCCACCGTGAAATTCTAGGCATTATCAAGTGCTTGTCAAATTGTGAATGAGAGACTGATGAAGTGTGTACAGCCTGCGCAAAAAACTAAGCAGAGCTCGTGCCTTTCAAGCAAACTTTTTCAAATCATCATTAGTCGCATCATGCAGCCTCAAAACATAGAGCCCAACGTTTGTATCACAACTAATGTTACATTAATAACTCTAAATGTGTCATGTAGCAGTAGGACGTGTTGTCGTGTCGTGTCCCTTGTATATATCGTTTGTTTTCGTTTTTTTTTCTTCACATATCTTTAAAACTTTTTGCTGAACCTCAACTTCTTCTAAATACTCTCCTGCAACCCGCCTCACCCAACGTAGCTATTTTTCCTAAAGTATTTATATTTACTTCGGATCTGGAACCCCTCAACTGAAGCTAGCCAACTAACTACCAGCTTCAGCAAAACATTGCTAGCGGTCTTCAGCTAACCTTTAGCTCGGAAAGCTCTCGCCAGTTCGAACAACGCGACTCTAACCAGAGCATAACGGACCTATTTATTATTTTATTTTTATTTTTCATCCCCGGATTCCCATCGCAAACGGAACATTTTGAGCTCCTGGGCTACAATATCCAGACCCACGACCGGTCCATCGATGTCACCGCATGAAGAGGAATAAACAGACTCCCCCCATCGCGACGTCCCCAAAGGCTAACTCTCTAGCCCTTGCTATCTCCTTGCTTGCAAATTCGGCCTGCTAACTGCTAGCTTGTTTAGCCCGGTCCGCTAACTGCTACCGTGTTTAGCACCGTCTACTAACTGTTAGCTTGTTAGCACAGGCCTGCTAACCGTCTGAATCGCCGCGTCCCAAACACTCACTGAACCCATATTTACTTTCTATCCCTTTTCGATTTTTAATTTGTTTATACCTTCCGGTAACCTGCCTCACCCAATGTGATACGGAACCGCTATTATCTTTACATTTTTAGAACACACTCAAGAACCTCCAGAAGCTAACCAGCTAACTGGCTACAAGCTATTTAGTCATTGTTAGTTTTCTAACCTGGATAACACTCGCCAGTCCAGCTTCCCTGCCCCATCCACCGCTGCCCCTTGGACACTGATCACTTGGCTACATAGCTGATGCATGCTGGACTGTCCATTAATCACGGTAATCCATTCTGCTTGTTTATGTTTTATCTGTCGGCCCCAGCCGCACTTAGGCTCTGTGTGTAGTTAATCCGACCCTCTCTGCCTAATCAATCGTCATTCTACCTGCTGTTGTTGTGCTAGCTGATTAGCTGTTGTTGTCTCACCTACTGTTTTAGCTAGCTCTCCCAATTCAACACCTGTGATTACTGTATGCCTCGCTGTATGTCTCTCTCAAATGTAAATATGCCTTGTATACTGTTGTGCAGGTTAGTTATCATTGTTTTAGTTTACAATGGAGCCCCTAGTTCCACTCTTTATACCCCTGATACCTCCTTTGTCCCACCCCCCACACATGCGGTGACCTCACCCATTACAACCAGCATGTCCCGAGATACAACCTCTCTCATCATCACCCAGTGCCTGGGCTTACCTCCGCTGTACCCGCACCCCACCATACCCCTGTTTGCGCATTATGCCCTGAATATATTCTACCATGCCCAGAAACCTGCTCCTCTTATTCTCTGTCCCCAACGCCCTAGGCGACCAGTTTTGATAGCCTTCAGCCGCACCCTCATACTACTCCTTCTCTGTTCCGCGGGTGATGTGGAGGTAAACCCAGGCCCTGCATGTCCCCAGGCACCCTCATTTGTTGACTTCTGTGATCGAAAAAGCCTTGGTTTCATGCATATCAACATCAGAAGCCTCCTCCCTAAGTTTGTCTTACTCACTGCTCTAGCACACTCTGCTAACCCTGATGTCCTTGCCGTGTCTGAATCCTGGCTCAGGAAGGCCACCAAAAATTCTGAGATTTCCATACCCAACTATAACATCTTCCGTCAAGATAGAACTGCCAAAGGGGGAGGAGTTGCAGTCTACTGCAGAGATAGCCTGCAAAGTAATGTCATACTTTCCAGGTCCATACCCAAACAGTTCGAACTACTAATTTTGAAAATTACTCTCTCCAGAAATAAGTCTCTCACTGTTGCCGCCTGCTACCGACCCCCCTCAGCTCCCAGCTGTGCCCTGGACACCATTTGTGAATTGATCGCCCCCCATCTAGCTTCAGAGTTTGTTCTGTTAGGTGACCTAAACTGGGATATGCTTAACACCCCGGCAGTCCTACAATCTAAGCTAGATGCCCTCAATCTCACTCAAATCATCAAGGAACCCACCAGGTACAACCCTAACTCTGTAAACAAGGGCACCCTCATTGACGTCATCCTGACCAACTGGCCCTCCAAATACACCTCCGCTGTCTTCAACCAGGATCTCAGCGATCACTGCCTCATTGCCTGTATCCGCTACGGAGCCGCAGTCAAACGACCACCCCTCATCACTGTCAAACGCTCCCTAAAACACTTCTGTGAGCAGGCCTTTCTAATCGACCTGGCCCGGGTATCCTGGAAGGACATTGACCTCATCCCGTCAGTTGAGGATGCCTGGTCTTTCTTTAAAAGTAACTTCCTCACCATTTTAGATAAGCATGCTCCGTTCAAAAAATGCAGAACTAAGAACAGATATAGCCCCTGGTTCACTCCAGACCTGACTGCCCTCGACCAGCACAAAAACATCCTGTGGCGGACTGCACTAACATCGAATAGTCCCCGCGATATGCAACTGTTCAGGGAAGTCAGGAACCAATACACACAGTCAGTCAGGAAAGCTAAAGCCAACTTCTTCAGGCAGAAGTTTGCATCCTGTAGCTCCAACTCCAAAAAGTTCTGGGACACTGTGAAGTCCATGGAGAACAAGAGCACCTCCTCCCAGCTGCCCACTGCACTGAGGCTAGGTAACACGGTCACCACCGATAAATCCATGATTATCGAAAACTTCAACAAGCATTTCTCAACGGCTGGCCATGCCTTCCGCCTGGCTACTCCAACCTCGGCCAACAGCTCCCCCCCCCCTCGCAGCTACTCGCCCAAGCCTCTCCAGGTTCTCCTTTACCCAAATCCAGATAGCAGATGTTCTGAAAGAGCTGCAAAACCTGGACCCGTACAAATCAGCTGGGCTTGACAATCTGGACCCTCTATTCCTGAAACTATCCGCCGCCATTGTCGCAACCCCTATTACCAGCCTGTTCAACCTCTCTTTCATATCGTCTGAGATCCCCAAGGATTGGAAAGCTGCCGCAGTCATCCCCCTCTTCAAAGGGGGCGACACCCTGGACCCAAACTGTTACAGACCTATATCCATCCTGCCCTGCCTATCTAAGGTCTTCGAAAGCCAAGTCAACAAACAGGTCACTGACCATCTTGAATCCCACCGTACCTTCTCCGCTGTGCAATCTGGTTTCCGAGCCGGTCACGGGTGTACCTCAGCCACGCTCAAGGTACTAAACGATATCATAACCGCCATCGATAAAAGACAGTACTGTGCAGCCGTCTTCATAGACCTTGCCAAGGCTTTCGACTCTGTCAATCACCGTATTCTTATCGGCAGACTCAGTAGCCTCGGTTTTTCGGATGACTGCCTTGCCTGGTTCACCAATTACTTTGCAGACAGAGTTCAGTGTGTCAAATCGGAGGGCATGCTGTCCGGTCCTCTGGCAGTCTCTATGGGGGTGCCACAGGGTTCAATTCTCGGGCCGACTCTTTTCTCTGTATATATCAATGATGTTTCTCATGCTGCGGGCGATTCCCTGATCCACCTCTACGCAGACGACACCATTCTATATACTTCTGGCCCGTCCTTGGACACTGTGCTATCTAACCTCCAAACGAGCTTCAATGCCATACAGCACTCCTTCCGTGGCCTCCAACTGCTCTTAAACGCTAGTAAAACCAAATGCATGCTTTTCAACCGTTCGCTGCCTGCACCCGCACGCCTGACCAGCATCACCACCCTGGATGGTTCCAACCTTGAATATGTGGACATCTATAAGTAACTAGGTGTCTGGCTAGACTCTAAACTCTCCTTCCAGACCCATATCAAACATCTCCAATCGAAAATCAAATCAAGAGTCGGCTTTCTATTCCGCAACAAAGCCTCCTTCACTCACGCCGCCAAACTTACCCTAGTAAAACTGACTATCCTACCGATCCTCGACTTCGGCGATGTCATCTACAAATTGCTTCCAACACTCTACTCAGCAAACTGGATGCAGTTTATCACAGTGCCATCCGTTTTGTCACTAAAGCACCTTATACCACCCACCACTGCGACTTGTATGCTCTAGTCGGCTGGCCCTCGCTACATATTCGTCGCCAGACCCACTGGCTCCAGGTCATCTACAAGTCCATGCTAGGTAAAGCTCCGCCTTATCTCAGTTCACTGGTTACGATGGCAACACCCATCCGTAGCACGCGCTCCAGCAGGTGTATCTCACTGATCATCCCTAAAGCCAACACCTCATTTGGCCGCCTTTCGTTCCAGTTCTCTGCTGCCTGTGACTGGAACGAATTGCAAAAATCGCTGAAGTTGGAGACTTTTATCTCCCTCACCAACTTCAAACATCTGCTATCTGAGCAGCTAACCGATCGCTGCAGCTGTACATAGTCTATTGGTAAATAGCCCACCCATTTTCACCTACCTCATCCCCATACTGTTTTTATTTATTTATTTTTCTGCTCTTTTGCACACCAATATCTCTACCTGTACATAACCATTTGATCATTTATCACTCCAGTGTTAATCTGCATAATTGTAATTATTTGCCTACCTTCTCATGCCTTTTGCACACAATGTATATATAGACTACCCTTTTTTCTACTGTGTTATTGACTTGTTAATTGTTTACTCCATGTGTAACTCTGTGTTGTCTGTTCACACTGCTATGCCTTATCTTGGCCAGGTCGCAGTTGCAAATGAGAACTTGTTCTCAACTAGCCTACCTGGTTAAATAAAGGTGAAATAAATAAAATAAAATAAATAAAAAACGTTCTGACCTTAGTTCCTTTGTTATGTCTTTGTGTTAGTTTGGTCAGGGCGTGAGTTGGGTGGGTTGTCTATGTTCTTTTTTCTATGATTTGGGATTTCTGCGTTTGGCCTGGTATGGTTCTCAATCAGAGGCAGCTGTCAATCTTTGTCCCTGATTGAGAACCATACTTAGGTAGCCTGTTTTCCCACTGTTAGTTGTGGGTGATTATACTTTCTGTTTAGTGTGTGTTGCACCTGACGAAGCTGTTTCGGTTGTGTTTTTTTTTGTTTCTTTGTTAGATGTTGTTCAGTTTTAAATAAATAACATCAACACGTACCACGCTGCGCTTTGGTCCTCACCTTCTACCACCGACGGTCGTTACAAAATGAAGCAAATAGGAGGACCTGTTTCTTTGTTTAACCTCTCAACAACAGAAATAGCTGCATGTGCGCACTACCTCAAATCGCTTGGAGAAAATATGTATATTTTATTCAGCTTTGTTCAATTGTATTCTTCATACTATAAAATAATGCCACGGAATTCTAAGCAAATCCTGTCTGCTAAATGAACTAGTCGTAGCCCACAGCCACATGACATTAACCATATCAGGACCCTAACATAAGGACAACTCTGAGTGTGCTATTCTGTTCTTCTGAAATGTTCTTCATATCATGTTTCTTTAGACCTGTCTAAAATAAATAATGGATTTATTGTGAAGGTGTAGGCTATATTACATGGATTTATTAGACTTTTTTTACAATGTAGATGTTCCAAAGGTCATCAGTGGCTTGTAGGCTGTGTGGAAGCCAGGAGATGCTAAATGTGTTTATGTTAATTAACGGTCAACTACTATGAGACCGACAGTTATTTGCTTGACAGGAGGACCGAGAGAGAAGAAGGACCTCTAGCTCCTCTGTGACACACAGAACGTGGGACTGCAGGGCGGATGACAAAACAGTTTCTGGATGCATTCATGACTCACACAGTCATACAGGAAGCATTACAGCTGTTCATTTTTAGCATGCCTCTGCAGCAGTACCATAGATAGAAATTGGTTGAGCCATTACATAATTCCGCAGGAGCAACATCCCAGAAATGTTCCAAATGCACAAAAGAATATAAAACATTTCTCTAAAATGTGCAAAAAATGTGTTGACATCCTTGTTAGTCAGCATTTCTCCATTGCCAAGATAATTCATCCACCTGACATGTGGCATAACAAGAACCGGATAAAAACAGCATGATCATTACACAGGTGCACTTTGTGCTGGGGACAATAAAAGGCCACTCTAAAATGTGCAGTTTTGTCACACAACAAAATGCCACAGATGTGCAAGAACCTGATAAAAACAGCATGACGTATTCCTCTCTCATCTTTTTAAGCGGGAGAACTTGCACAATTGGTGGCTGACTAAATACTTTTTTGCCCCACTGTATATATATGGGATGTATAGAAATTACTGACAGTATGTGGATAGAATATGTAGTATATGTGTAGAATACATGGATAGTATATGTAGTATATGTAGTATATCTGTAGAATACATTGATAGTATATGTGTAGAATACATGGATAGTATATGGAGTATATGTAGTATATCTGTAGAATACATTGATAGTATATGTGTAGAATACATGGATAGTATATGTAGTATATCTGTAGAATACATGGATAGAATATGTAGTATATATGTAGAATACATGGATAGAATATGTAGTATATCAGTAGAATACATGGATAGTATATATAGTATATGTGTAGAATACATGGATAGAATATGTAGTATATGTGTAGAATACATGGATAGTATATGGAGTATATGTGTAGAATACATGGATAGTATATGGAGTATATGTAGTATATCTGTAGAATACATTGATAGTATATGGAGTATATGTAGTATATCTGTAGAATACATGGATAGTATATGTAGTATATGTAGTATATCTGTAGAATACATGGATAGTATATGTAGTATATGTAGTATATCTGTAGAATACATGGATAGTATATGTATTATATGTGTAGAATACATGGATAGTATATGTAGTATAAGTGTAGAATACATGGATAGTATATGTAGTATATGTAGTATATCTGTAGAATACATTGATAGTATATGGAGTATATGTAGTATATCTGTAGAATACATGGATAGTATATGTAGAATATGTAGTATATCTGTAGAATACATTGATAGTATATGGAGTATATGTAGTATATCTGTAGAATACATGGATAGTATATGTAGTATATCTGTAGAATACATGGATAGTATATGTAGTATATGTAGTATATCTGTAGAATACATGGATAGTATATGTATTATATGTGTAGAATACATGGATAGTATATGTAGTATAAGTGTAGAATACATGGATAGTATATGTAGTATATGTAGTATATCTGTAGAATACATTGATAGTATATGGAGTATATGTAGTATATCTGTAGAATACATGGATAGTATATGTAGAAGTATATCTGTAGAATACATGGATAGTATATGTGTAGAATACATTGATAGTATATCTGTAGAATACATGGATAGTATATGTGTAGAATACATTGATAGTATATGTGTAGAATACATGGATATAATCTAGTATATGGATAGAATATGTAGTATATGTAGTATATGTGTAGAATACATGGATAGTATATGTAGAATATGTAGTATATGTGTAGAATACATGGATAGAATATGTAGTATATGTAGTATATGTGTAGAATACATGGATAGAATAAGTAGTATATGTAGTATATGTGTAGAATACATTGATAGTATATGGAGTATATGTAGTATATCTGTAGAATACATGGATAGAATATGTAGTATGTGTAGAATATGTAGTATATCTGTAGAATACATGGATAGTATATGTAGTATATGTAGTATATGTGTAGAATACATGGATAGTATATGTAGTATATGTAGTATATGTGTAGAATACATTGATAGTTTATGGAGTATATGTAGTATATCTGTAGAATACATGGATAGAATATGTAGTATGTGTAGAATATTTAGTATATCTGTAGAATACATGGATAGTATATGTAGTATGTGTAGAATACATGGATAGTATATGTAGTATGTGTAGAATATGTAGTATATCTGTAGAATACATGGATAGTATATGTAGTATGTGTAGAATACATGGATAGTATATGTAGTATGTATAGAATATGTAGTAT
This sequence comes from Oncorhynchus clarkii lewisi, assembly GCF_045791955.1. Lineage (NCBI taxonomy): Eukaryota > Metazoa > Chordata > Actinopteri > Salmoniformes > Salmonidae > Oncorhynchus > Oncorhynchus clarkii. The sequence goes on from NC_092162.1 coordinate 71,319,310, forward strand.
ATCTGTAGAATACATGGATAGTATATGTAGTATGTGTAGAATACATGGATAGTATATGTAGTATGTGTAGAATATGTAGTATATCTGTAGAATACATGGATAGTATATGTAGTATGTGTAGAATACATGGATAGTATATGTAGTATGTGTAGAATATATAGTATATGTGTAGAATATATAGTATATGTGTAGAATATATAGTATATGTGTAGAATACATGGATAGAATCTAGTATGTGGATAGAATATGTAGTATATGTGTAGAATACATGGATAGAATATGTAGTATGTGTAGAATACATGGATAGTATATGTAGTATATGTGTAGAATACATGGATAGTATATGTAGTATATGTATTATATCTGTAGAATACATGGATAGTATATGTAGTATATGAGTAGAATACATGGATAGAATATGTAGTATGTGTAGAATACATGGATAGAATAGTATATGGATAGTATATGTAGTATATGAGTAGATCACATGGATAGAATATGTAGTATATCTGTAGAATACATGGATAGTATATTTAGTATATGTGTAGAATACATGGATAGTATATGTAGTATATGTGTAGAATACATGGATAGAATATGTAGTATATGTGTAGAATACATGGATAGTATATGTAGTATATGTAGTATATGAGTAGAATACATGGATAGAATATGTAGTATATCTGTAGAATACATGGATAGTATATGTAGTATATGTGTAAAATACATGGATAGAATATGTAGTATATGTGTAGAATACATGGATAGAATATGTAGTATATGGATAGTATATGTAGTATATGTGTAGAATACATGGATAGAATATGTAGTATATCTGTAGAATACATGGATAGAATATGTAGTATATCTGTAGAAAATGTGGGAAGCATCGTATATGTACAGCAATAGTTGAATAGGATGGACTTGACTAGAATATATTATATACATATGAAATGAGTAGAACCGTATGTAAACATTACTAAAGGGACCAGTGTTCCATTACTAAAGGGACCAGTGTTCCATTATTAAAGTGACCAGTGTTCCACTACTAAAGGGACCAGTGTTCCATTACTAAAGAGACCAGTGTTCCATTATTAAAGTGACCAGTGTTCCATTACTAAAGGGACCAGTGTTCCATTACTAAAGGGACCAGTGTTCCAATACTAAAGGGACCAGTGTTCCATTACTAAAGGGACCAGTGTTCCATTACTAAAGGGACCAGTGTTCCATTACTAAAGGGACCAGTGTTCCATTACTAAAGGGACCAGTGTTCCATTACTAAAGGGACCAGTGTTCCACTACCAAAGGGACCAGTAGTGTTCCATTACTAAAGGGACCAGTGGTGTTCCATTACTAAAGGGACCAGTGGTGTTCCATTACTAAAGGGACCAGTGTTCCATTACTAAAGGGACCAGTAGTGTTCCACTACCAAAGGGACCAGTGTTCCATTACTAAAGGGACCAGTGTTCCATTACTAAAGGGACCAGTATTCCATTACTAAAGGGACCAGTGTTCCTTTACTAAAGGGACAAGTGTTCCATTACTAAAGGGACCAGTGTTCCACTACCAAAGGGACCAGTGTTCCACTACTAAAGGGACCAGTAGTGTTCCATTACTAAAGGGACCAGTGGTGTTCCATTACTAAAGGGACCAGTGGTGTTCCATTACTAAAGGGACCAGTGTTCCATTACTAAAGGGACCAGTGTTCCATTACTAAAGGGACCAGTGTTCCACTACCAAAGGGACCAGTGTTCCACTACTAAAGGGACCAGTGTTCCATTACTAAAGGGACCAGTGTTCCACTACCAAAGGGACCAGTGTTCCATTACTAAAGGGACCAGTGTTCCATTACTAAAGGGACCAGTGTTCCATTACTAAAGGGACCAGTGTTCCACTACTAAAGGGACCAGTGTTCCATTACTAAAGGGACCAGTGTTCCATTACTAAAGGGACCAGTGTTCCATTACTAAAGGGACCAGTGTTCCACTACCAAAGGGACCAGTGTTCCATTACTAAAGGGACCAGTGTTCCACTACCAAAAGGACCAGTGTTCCATTACTAAAGGGACCAGTGTTCCACTACCAAAGGGACCAGTGTTCCATTACTAAAGGGACCAGTGTTCCATTACTAAAGGGACCAGTGTTCCACTACTAAAGGGACCAGTGTTCCATTACTAAAGGGACCAGTGTTCCATTACTAAAGGGACCAGTGTTCCATTACTAAAGGGACCAGTGTTCCATTACTAAAGGGACCAGTGTTCCACTACTAAAGGGACCAGTGTTCCATTACTAAAGGGACCAGTGTTCCATTACTAAAGGGACCAGTGTTCCATTACTAAAGGGACCAGTGTTCCATTACTAAAGGGACCAGTGTTCCACTACCAAAGGGACCAGTGTTCCACTACCAAAGGGACCAGTGTTCCACTACTAAAGGGACCAGTGTTCCATTACTAAAGGGACCAGTGTTCCATTACTAAAGGGACCAGTGTTCCACTACTAAAGGGACCAGTGTTCCACTACTAAAGGGACCAGTGTTCCATTACTAAAGGGACCAGTGTTCCATTACTAAAGGGACCAGTAGTGTTCCATTACTAAAGGGACCAGTAGTGTTCCATTACTAAAGGGACCAGTGGTGTTCCATTACTAAAGGGACCAGTGGTGTTCCATTACTAAAGGGACCAGTGTTCCATTACTAAAGGGACCAGTAGTGTTCCACTACCAAAGGGACCAGTGTTCCATTACTAAAGGGACCAGTGTTCCATTACTAAAGGGACCAGTATTCCATTACTAAAGGGACCAGTGTTCCTTTACTAAAGGGACAAGTGTTCCATTACTAAAGGGACCAGTGTTCCACTACCAAAGGGACCAGTGTTCCACTACTAAAGGGACCAGTAGTGTTCCATTACTAAAGGGACCAGTGTTCCATTACTAAAGGGACCAGTGTTCCATTACTAAAGGGACCAGTGTTCCATTACTAAAGGGACCAGTGTTCCACTACTAAAGGGACCAGTGTTCCATTACTAAAGGGACCAGTGTTCCATTACTAAAGGGACCAGTAGTGTTCCATTACTAAAGGGACCAGTGTACCATTACTAAAGGGACCAGTGTACCATGTCTATGTACAGGGATGAGTAACCGGGTGGTTGCCGCAAGTGACAGTGACTAAGTTCAGGGTACTGGGTGGAGGCCGGCTAATGATGTCTATTTAGCAGTCTGATGGCCTTGAGATAGAAGCTGTTTTTCAGTCTCTCTGTGCCAGCTTTGATTAACCTGTACTGACATTTTTTATTTAACCTTTATTTAACTAGGCAAATCAGTTAAGAACAAATTCTTATTTTCAATGACAGCCTAAGAACAGAGTGTTAACTGCCTGTTCAGGGGCAGAATGACAGATTTTTTACCTTGTCAGCTCAGGGATTTGATCTTGCAATCTTTCAATTACAAGTCCAACGCTCTAACCACTAGGCTGCCTGCCGCCTTCTGGATGGTAGCAGGGTGAACAGGCTGTGGCTCAGGTGGTTGATGTCCATGATGATCTTTTTGGCCATCCTGTGACATCGGGTGCTGTAGATGTCCAGGCAGTGTGCCCCTGGTGATGAGTTGGGCTGACCACACCAACCTCCAGAGAGCCCTGTGGTTGCAGACGGTGCAGTTGCCGTACCAGGCGGTGATACAGCTTGACAGGATGCTCTTAATGGTGCATCTGTAAAGGTGTGTGAGGGTTTTAGGTGACAAGCCGAATTTCTTCAGCCTCCTGTGTGGGTGGACCATTTCAGATTGTCACTGACGTGTACGCCGAGGAACTTGAAGCTTTTCACCTTCTCCACCGCTGTCCCGTTGATGTGGATAGGGGCGTGCGCCCTCTGCTGTGTCCTGAAGTCCACGATCAGCTCCTTTGTTTTGTCGACATTGAGTGAGAGGTTATTTTCCTGACACCACACTCCCCAGGGCCCTCACCTCCTCCCTGTAGGCTGTCTCGTCATTGTTGGTAATCATGCCTACCACTGTTGTGTTGTCTGCAAACTTGATGATTGAGTTGGAGAGGTGCATGGCCACGCAGTCCTGGGTGAACAGGGAGTACAGGAGGGGGCTGAGCAAGCACCCTTGTGGGGCCCCAGTGTTGAGAATCAGTGAGGCAGAAGTGTTGTTGCCTACCTTCACCAACTGGAGGCGGCCCGTCAGGAAGTCCAGGACCCAGTTGCACAGAGCAGGGTTCTGACCCAGGGCCCCCAGCTTAATGATGAGCTTGGAGGGTTCTATAGTGTTGAAGGTTGAGCTATAGTCAATGAACAGCAATCTTACATAGGTATTCCTCTGGGATAGGGTAGTGTGCAGTGCGATGGCGATTGCGTCATCCCTGAATCTATTGGGGCTGTACGCAAATTGCAGTGGGTCTAGGGTGTCAGGTAGGGTGGAGGTGATATGATCCTTGACTAGTCTCTCAAAGCACCTCATGATGACAGAGGTAACTGCTACGTGAATCATTTAGGTTCAGTTACCTTTGCTTTCTTTGGTTGAGGAACAATGGTGGCCATCGTGAAGCATGTGGAATCAGCAGACTGGGATAGCGAGAGATTGAATATGTCCATAAACACACCAGCCAGCTGGTCTGTGCATGCTCTGAGGACGCGGCTAGGGATGCCTTCTGGGCCGGCAGCCTTGCAAGCGTTAACATGCTTAAATGTCTTACTCACGTCGGCCGCGGAGAACGAGAGTTCACAGTCCTCGGGAACGACATGGTGCATAGAACCATAGAAGCACAGTGACTTATGCCTCAATGCGGTTAAATTTGTGTCTTATTTGAGGTGTGGCTTTCAGTTAATTATTTTTGGCCACCCATCCCATGAGAGTGAATGTCATTCCAGTGCACTGCTATGACTTCTATCTGATGGTGTTTACATGTTTAGGTAAAAAGACAAATAATGTTCCGTTTGGAACACTGACAAGTAAAGAGCGTCTGATTGGGTGGGCCCCAGTGGGTGGGCCCCGGCTTCCCAGTGGGTGGGCCCCAGTGGGTGGGCCCAGGCTCCCCAGTGGGTGGGCCCAGGCTCCCCAGTGGGTGGGCCCAGGCTCCCCAGTGGGTGGGCCCAGGCTCCCCAGTGGGTGGGCCCAGGCTTCCCAGTGGGTGGGCCCAGGCTCCCCAGTGGGTGGGCCCAGGCTCCCCAGTGGGTGGGCCCAGGCTTCCCAGTGGGTGGGCCCAGGCTTTCCAGTGGGTGGGCCCAGGCTCCCCAGTGGGTGGGCCCAGGCTCCCCAGTGGGTGGGCCCAGGCTCCCCAGTGCGTGGGCCCAGGCTCCCCAGTGGGTGGGCCCAGGCTCCCCAGTGGGTGGGCCCAGGCTTCCCAGTGGGTGGGCCCAGGCTTCCCAGGAGTCTCATGAAACAGAGTGGGATCATTTGAGTGAACAGTTTGTGGTACGACAACGTGTGAATATTCCCCAATTTAACGGTGCGAGGAAGCAACACATGACTAAACGTGACACGCTGAATCAGCAATAGTGTGAAGGGAATAAGTTGTACTGTACCTGATGTGAACGCTCTCTCCATAGGGCAACACTGAGAACACCGCAAACAGAGAACGCTTGGCACAGATCAACACGATCCTGGAGACACATCGGCCACGTCAGACAGGGATGAAGGGAGAGAAGCAGACATACAGATAGATTAAATATCTCTGTTGCTCTCTTACTCTAAAACATTTGCTTGGCCCAATAACATTTACACATGTAGGTCTATTTCATGTCAATATAACACCAATGAATTGACTTGGGAGAAGAAAAAAAAAACACTCCTATGACTAGGTTTGATGGAAACAAGGATGCTGTGTGTTGTGTAAACATTGCCCTGAATATTAACCTACACAGCTCTATAATGACCCTAGTGGGACAAGTATCAGCTGAATAATCAGCTATGTCCCCTCAACATTTTACGAGGTTGACATACACACAGGAGGCACCTCTGCCATTACCCTAGTTGGACCAGTATCAGCGGGAGGACCAGATGTGGCTAACACCTAACGTTACACCGTCCTGCGTCATAACGAAGTTACTGTCCATTAGTCTACAGCTAACATTATCAAAGAGGATGTATGTGTAACCGATGTGAAATGGCTAGCTTAGTTAGCGGTGGTGCTAGTGTAACTGATGTGAAATGGCTAGCTTAGTTAGCGGTGGTGCTAGTGTAACCGATGTGAAATGGCTAGCTTAGTTAGCGGTGGTGCGCGCTAATAGCGTTTCAAATCGGTGACGTCACTTGCTCTGAGGCCTTGAAGTAGTAGTTCCCCTTGCTCTGCAAGGGCCGAGGCTTTTGTGGCGCGATGGGTAACGATGCTTCGTGGGTGACTGTTGATGTGTAAGATGTAAGGATTGGAGAGAAGGAGGCGTGTCTTAAGGGGGATATATATATATAAATAATACATATTTTCCACCATAATTTGCAAATAAATTCATTAAAAATCCTACAATGTGATTTTCTGGATTTTTCTCTCTCATTTTGTCTGTCATAGTTGAAGTGTACTACCTATGATGAAAATTACAGGCCTCTCTCATCTTTTTAAGTGGGAGAACTTGCACAATTGGTGGCTGACTAAATACTTTTTTGCCCCACTGTATATCTGTGATGGGAGAAATGTTGGGTTGTCTGAATTACAGCTGTACAGACCCTTTGGGAAGAATTCAACTTGGTTAAAGCTTCTCTAGTATCTGATTTTAGTGTCTGTGAATTTTGGCAGTTACATGTATGTTCCTCATTGGTATTAAAGGCTGTGTGAGAGTTACAATAGATTTTTAATGAATGGTACTGCAGCGTATTTAAGTCCTCATCAAAACCCCGAACTGGACCTTTGTTCATGCACCTCTGGGTTTGGACAGAAGACACAGAGACATTGTGTCAAAAGGATGAAGGTCACTGTCTCTTCTTCCAAACACAGGACGTTCTGTGGGAGAATGAGGAAGTGCTTCAGGAAGTGCAGCTGTTCACACCTGCTGCCCCGCGTGTCGTACTGTCTCATGTTCTTGATGAAGTGGACCTTCTTCACAGGGCGAGGTCTGGGAGAGCCCGACAGGTTACGAGTCCGACTGGAAGGGGGAGTGGGAGGAATGAGGGGGGAGGGAAGCAAGATAGGGAAGGAGGGAGGCAAGAGAGAGGGAAGGAGGGAGATGAGAGAGAGGGAAGGAGGGAGGGATAAAGAGAGGAGGGAGGGAGGCAAGAGAGAGGGAAGGAGGGAGAGAGAAAGAGAAGTAAAGAGGAAGGAAAGAGAGGGAAGGAGGGAGAGAGAGGGAGGGAAGGAGGGAGAGAGAGGGAGGGAAGGAAGGAGGGAGGGAGAGGGAGGGAAGGAGGGAGAGAGAGGGAGGGAAGGGAGGCAAGAGAGAGGGAAGAAGGGAGAGAGAGAGAAAGAGATGGAAGGAGGGAGAGAGAGAGGGAAGAAGGGAGAGAGAGAGAGAGAAGGGAGAGAGATGGAAGGAGGGAGAGAGAGGGAAGGAGGGAGAGAGAGAGATATGGAAGGAGGGAGAGAGAGAGAGGGAGAGAGAGGAGGGAGAGAGAGATGGAAGGAGGGAGAGAGAGAGAGATGGAAGGAGGGAGAGAGAGAGAGAGAGAGAGGAGGGAGAGAGAGATGGAAGGAGGGAGAGAGAGAGAGATGGAAGGAGGGAGAGAGAGATGGAAGGAGGGAGAGAGAGATGGAAGGAGGGAGAGAGATGGAAGGAGGGAGAGAGAGATGGAAGGAGGGAGAAAGAGAGGGAAGGAGAGAGAGAAGTACAGTTAGTCATGAAACACAGACAAGCGACTCCCCAGTTTCCAGTCCCAACAGTCACCAATCATCACAGTAAACAAAACTGCTAATGGCATTGGCTGAATCCAAGCCTTTGTGACTGTGATGAAACGTATGCAGTGATCAGGGACAGTCAACCTGTGATCACTGTGTGTTCCCTGGGGGGAGAAGTCAACCTGTGATCACTGTGTGTTCCCTGGGGGGAGAAGTCAACCTGTGTTCACTCTGTGTTCCCTGGGGGGAGGAGTCAACCTGTGGTTACTCTGTGTGTTCCCTGGGGGGAGGAATCCCTCCCCTCATCCCTCTCTCCTCTCATTTCCCTCTCCCTCTCATTCTCCTAACCAGTATTGTCTGGTGGTTTTTGGGTCCTGTGTTTAGTCTATATGCAGGGGAGAGAGGGAGAGACTCAAACCAGATATTTATCTCTCAGCTTCACATAGATGGCTCCGACCACCATCAATCAAATAAGAACTGTCTGATAAATGAGGGGTATTTTAGACGATGACACCTAGTTATATAGTTAGCTAGCTAACTATATAGCTACTGAAACAGATTATGTCGTTTTGCTATGTTTTTGGGGAAGAACATTGTTTGCCTCCATCAACTAGCTAGCTTTTTTTAATGACCAGCATTGTAGGTGCGCGAGACAACTTTACCAGCATCATAGCATATGTATTGATGAATCGCTGTGATATATGAAAGATGAGTGATAATGTAATCAATGTGTAATAACTAGAGGTCGACTGATTATTATTTTTTCAATGCCGATACCGATACTTGGAGGACCAAAAAAATCTGATACTGATTAATCAGCCGATTTTTATATACATTTGTAATAATGACAATTACAACAATACTGAATGAACACTTTTATTTTAACTTCGTATAATACATAAATACCATCCATTTAGTCTCAAATAAATAATGAAACATGTTCAATTTGGTTTAAATAATGCAAAAACAAAGTGTTGGAGAATAGAGTAAAAGTGCAATATGTGCCATGTAAAAAAGCTAACGTTTAAGTTCTTTGCTCAGAACATGAGAACATATGAAAACTGGTGGTTCCTTTTAACATGAGACTTCAAAATTCCCAGTTAATTAAGAAGTTTAAGGTTGTAGTTATTATAGGAATTATAGGACTATTTCTCTCTATACCATTTGTATTTCATATACAGTGGGGCAAAAAAGTATTTAGTCAGCCACCAATTGTGCAAGTTCTCCCATTTAAAAAGATGAGGCCTGTAATTTTCATCGTAGGTACACTTTGAATGGATTTATTTGCAAATTATGGTGGAAAATAAGTGTACCTATGATGAAAATTACAGGCCTCTCTCATCTTTTTAAGTGGGATAACTTGCACAATTGGTGGCTGACTAAATACTTTTTGGCCCCACTGTACCTTTAACTATTGGATGTTTTTATATATACTATAGTATTGCCAGCCTAATCTCGGGAGTTGATAGGCTTGAAGTCATAAACAGAGCTGTGCTTCAAGCATTGCTAAGACCTACTGGCAAACGCAGGAAAGTGCTGTTTGAATGAATGCTTACGAGCCTGCTGCCTCCTACCACCGCTCAGTCAGACTGCTCTATCAAATATCAAATCATAGACTTAATTATAATAAGCACACAGAAATTCATTAATATGGTCAAGTCTGGAAACTCATTTAGAAAACAAAAAGTTTATTCTTTCAGTGAAATACGGAACTGTTCAGTATTTTATTGAATGGATGGCAACCCTAAGTCTAAATATTGCTGTTACATTTTCAGCGATGCGCTTTTGTTAAATCACCCGTTTGGCGAAGTCGAAGTAGGCTGTGATTCGATGATAAATGAACAGGCACCGCGTTGATTATATACAACGCAGGACAAGCTAGTTAACCTAGTAATATCAACCATAACTAGTGATTATGTTAAGATTGATTGTTTTTTTTAATAAGATATGTTTAATGCTAGCTAGCAACTTACCTTGGCTCCTTGCAGCCACAAGGTCCTTTTGACGCTGCACTCGCGTAACAGGTGGTCAGCCTGCCACTCAGTCTCCTCGTGGATCAATGTAATCGGCCATAATCGCCGTCCAAAAATGCAGATTACCGATTGTTATAAAAACTTGAAATCGAATGAATTGGCTGATTAATAATCGGTCTCTACTCTGAACCAATTATATAAATTTGGGGGCAGGTCGAAAAAGCATTAAACATTAATGGCTTTCTTCTTTTCACTCATTCATTTAGGTTATATATTATTATTATTATATATATTAGGTTTAGTATTCTGGTGTAACTACTATGTTGTTGATCCATCCTCAGTTTTCTCCTATCGCAGTAAAATTAATTAAACATTAAACTCTGAATAAATAGATTTAGATTTTGTCCCCCCACACCAAACGCAAATCACAACACGCAGGTTAAAATATCAAAACAAAGTCTGAACCAATTACTGTATGTGGGAACTCCTTCAAGACTGTTGGAAAACCATTCCAGGTGAAGCTGGTTGAGAGAATGCCAAGAGTGTGCAAAGCTGTCATTAAGGCAAAGGGTGGCTACTTTGAAAAATCTGATATAAAATATATTTTGATTCGTTTAAACACTTTTTTTGGTTACTACATGATTCCATGTCGGTAATTTCATTGTTTTGATGTCTTCACTATTATTCTACAATGTAGAAAACAGTCAAAATAAAGAAAAACCCTTGAATGAGTAGGTCTTCTAAAATGTTTGACCGGTAGTATATATATATATATATAGCTGTAACCCTAAGGCATATCTCTCTCTCTCTCTCTCTCTCTCTCTCTCTCTCTCTCTCTCTCTCTCTCTCTCTCTCTCTCTCTCTCTCTCTCTCTCTCTCTCTCTCTCTCTCTCTCTCTCTCTCTCTCTCTCTCTCTCTCTCTCTCTCTCTCTCTCTCTCTCTCTCTCTCTCTCTCTCTCTCTCTCTCTCTCTCTCTCTCTCTCTCTCTCTCTCTCTCTCTCTCTCTCACCACTCTCACCACTCTCACCACTCTCACCACTCTTTCCCTCCTCCACCTTCTCTCTCTCTCTCTCTCTGTTGTTTTTAATCAGAGATACTGAGCTGACTGGGGATCAGTGTGCTGATCTTGGTTCAAGGTTTCAGGGGCAGGCAGCAGTCAGTCAGGGCTGTGACATCACCGTCCAAGGGCTTTAGCTTTAAATACTTTTAAATCCTTAGCTAGCCTTTACTGTGGCGCTAGCTTTATGAGTGCTGTTAGGGCTGGAGTGGTAGCTGCTAGCTTCACTGCCCTAGATGTTGATATGGTGCCCTTAAACCCTGCTGTGTAGCACTAGACTGGCTCTATCAGTGCTGTTACTGTAGCCGCTAGCTTAAATCAGTACTGTGCTCTCGATGCTGATTGGTGATCTAGGAATGTTACTATAAACTTTACTGGTTGCTGATTGGTGGTCTGGTCATTCAGGTCGTCCAGGGACAGTCAAATACACAAGGATGAAAGGTGGAGCTTTGTCTCTTTTGGTTATGACTCAGGACATGCACACCCTTATTGTGATCACATGTTTAAATGATTCAACTGACCTCTAATTACCAGTCTACCAAAGGTCGTACATCATGACGGAAGTGGTTTGTATGTGGTTTATAAAACATTCCCTGGTAGAATAGTGGGAATCAGTGAATGGTGAATTGGCCTAATGTCCTCATGTCAGTATCAGTGTGGAGGTTGAGGCTTAGTAACATCCTCTGATGGGAGATCTAATACTAATTAAGTATTAACAGAAGATAGCCTACGGCTGAGGAAGGAAGATACTGTGCGTGTGCATGTGTGTGCGTGTGGTGTGTGTGTGCGTGTGCATGTGTGTGCGTGTGGTGTGTGTGTGCGTGTGCATGTGTGTTAACTATTCTTGTGGGGACCTAAAATAATACTAAACAAACAAAATGTGAACAACTGCCATTTCTAGGGGGTTTAGGGGTAAGGTTAGACTGAGTTTTAGGGATAGAATTAGTTTAAGGGTTGGAATGAGGTTAAGTGTTAGGGTTAGGAGCTAGGGTTAGTTTTAGGGTTAGGGTTAAGGTTAGGAGCTAGGGTTAGTTTTAGGGTTAGGTTTTTGGGTTAAGGTTAGGAGCTAGAGTTAAGGTTAGGGGTACAGGTTAGGGTAAGGGTTAGGGGTTAAGGAATATATCATTTTTAATGGGACTGAATTGTATGTCCCCACAAGGTTAGCTGCGCAAGAATGTGCGTGCGGAGTACATGATTTTATCCACAATATTTTTTTATCCACGGTATTGTTTTATCCACGGTATTGTTTTATCCACGGTATTGTTTTATCCACGGTATTGTTTTATCTACGGTATTGTTTTATCCACGGTATTGTTTTATCCATGGTATTGTTTTATCTACGGTATTGTTTTATCCACGGTATTGTTTTATCTACGGTATTGTTTTATCCATGGTATTGTTTTATCCACGGTATTGTTTTATTCACGGTATTGTTTTATCCATGGTATTGTTTTATCTATGGTATTGTGTTTCCAACTTGAATAACGATAGAAATTATTATCGTTCAGAAAGTTTTCAGACCCCTTAACTTTTTCCACATTTTGTTACATTAAAGCCTTATTCTAAAATTGATTTAGAAAAAAATATCCTTATTAATCTACAATCATAATGACAAAAAGCAAAAACAGAAATACCTTATTTACATAAGTATTCAAACCCTTCGCTATGAGACTCGATATTGAGCTCAGTTGCATCTTGTTTCCATTGATCAAAAAACTAAGCCATGAGGTTGAAGGAATTGTCGGTAGAGCTCCGGGACAGGATTGTGTCGAGGCACAGATCTGGGGAAGGCTACCAAAACATTTCTAGAGCATTGAAGGTCCCCAAGAACACAGTAGCCTCCAACATTCTTAAACGGAAGAAGTTTGGAACCACCAAGACTCTTCTTAGAGCTGGCTGCTCGGCCAAACTGAGCAATCGGGGGAGAAGGGCCTTGGTCAGGGAGGTGACCAAGAACCCAGTGACCAAGAACCGACAGAGCTCCAGAGTTCCTCTGTGGAGATGGGAGAACCTTCCAGAAGGACAACCACCTCTGCAGCACTCCACCAATCAGGCCTTTACGGTAGAGTGGCCAGACGGAAGACAATCCTCAGTAAAAAGGCACATGACAGTCCACTTGGAGTTAGCCCAAAGGTACCTAAATAACCCTCAGACCATGAGAAACAAGATTCTCTGGTCTGATGAAACAAAGATTAAAATATTTGGCCTGAATGCCAAGGGTCACGTCTGGAGGAAACCTGGCACCATCCCTACGGTGAAGCACGGTGGTGGCAGCATCATGCTGTCGGGATGTTTTTCAGCAGCAGGGACTGGGAGACTAGTCAGGATTGACAGAAAGATGAACGAAGCAAAGTACAGAGAGATCCTTGATGAAAACTTTCTCCAAAGCTCTCAGGACCTCAGACTGGGGGCGAAGGTTCACCTTCCAACAGGACAACGACCCTAAGCACACAGCCAAGACAACGTAGGAGTGGCTTCAGGACAAGTCTCTGAATATCCTTGAGTGGCCCAACCGGAGCCCGGACTTGACTTGAACCCGATCGACCATCTCTGGAGAGACCTGAAAATAGCTGTGCATCGACGCTCCCCATCCAACCTGACAGAGCTTGAGAGGATCTGCAGAGAAGAATGGGAGAAACTCCCCAAATACAGGTGTGCCAAGTTTATAGCGTCATACCCAAGAAGACTGGAGGCTGTAATCTCTGTCCAAGGTGCTTCAACAAAGTACTGAGTAAAGGGTCTGAGGACAGATGTAAATGGGATATTTCAGGGTTTTTTCTTTTTTCTTTATACATTTGCCCAAAATTATACAAACCTGTTTTTGCTTTCTCATTATGGGGTATCGTGTGTAGATTGATGAGGGGGGGGGGGGGGGGGGGGGGGACAAACAATTTAATCAATTTTAGAACAAAAGCTGTAACGTAACAACATGTGGAAAAAGTTCAAGGGGTCTGAATACTTTCCTGAATACATTCTACTACAGTAATATCAACAGTTCCCTCCCTTTCAGTTTACCATTAGGTACTACTGTTTGAATAGTAACACCAGCAGGACCAGGACATACACTGACTGACAAATTGAACCCCATTCCGAAACGAAAATGACAATCCTATTGTATTAGCATCGTATAATAGCTCTTAGGGTGAACCATCACTACTGATATTTCCTGCTGCTTACCTACCTGACTCCTACAGTAGTATTATTCATGGATTGGGACACGGCCTACTGACTGCGACAAATTGAACCCCATTCCCAGCATCGCATAATAGCTCTTAGGGTGAACCATCACTACTAATATTTCCTGCTGCTTACCTACCTGACTCCTACAGTAGTATTATTCATGGATTGGGACACGGACTACTGACTGACAAATTGAAACCCAACCGCCGTCAAAAACCCCAATCTCATTTTGAAACAGAAATTACAATTTGTTTTGTATTAGCGTTGCACAATGATTATAATCACAGATTAACCATCACTAGCCTAATATTTTCCTATTTTTTTTTTAAGAAGGGGGGTTGAAGGTTGACTGACATCAATTAAGAGACATTATCGCATTTGGTGGGAAAATTCCAGACTGAGAATTCCTGGCAGAAACTACGTCTGCATCCCAAAATGCCACCCTATTCCCTATGGGCCCTGGTCACAAGTAGTGTACACTATATAGGGAATAGGGCCCTGGTCACAAGTAGTGTACACTATATATGGAATAGGGCCCTGGTCACAAGTAGTGTGCACTATATAGAGAATAGGGCCCTGGTCACAAGTAGTGTGCACTATATAGGGAATAGGGTCCTGGTCACAAGTAGTGTGCACTATATAGGGAATAGGGCCCTGGTCACAAGTAGTGTGCACTATATAGGGAATAGGGCCCTGGTCACAAGTAGTGTGCACCCTATTCCCTATGGGCCCTGGTCACAAGTAGTGTGCACCATATTCCCTATGGGTCCTGGTCACAAGTAGTGTGCACCCTATTCCCTATGGGCCCTGGTCACAAGTAGTGTGCACTATATATAGGGAATAGGGCCCTGGTCACAAGTAGTGTGCACTATATAGGGAATAGGGCCCTGGTCACAAGTAGTGTGCACTATATAGGGAATAGGGCCCTGATCACAAGTAGTGTGCACTATATAGGGAATAGGGCCCTGGTCAAAAGTAGTGTACACCCTATTCCCTATGGACCCTGGTCACAAGTAGTGTGCACCCTATTCCCTATGGGCCCTGGTCACAAGTAGTGTGCACTATATAGGGAATAGGGCCCTGGTCACAAGTAGTGTGCACTATATAGGGAATAGGGCCCTGGTCACAAGTAGTGTGCACTATATAGGGAATAGGGCCCTGGTCACAAGTAGTGTACACTATATAGGGAATAGGGCCCTGGTCACAAGTAGTGTACACTATATAGGGAATAGGGCCCTGGTCACAAGTAGTGTGCACCCTATTCCCTATGGGTCCTGGTCACAAGTAGTGTGCACCCTATTCCCTATGGGCCCTGGTCACAAGTAGTGTGCACTATATAGGGAATAGGGCCCTGGTCACAAGTAGTGTGCACTATATAGGGAATAGGGCCCTGGTCACAAGTAGTATGCACTATATAGGGAATAGGGCCCTGGTCACAAGTAGTGTACACTATATAGGGAATAGGGCCCTGGTCACAAGTAGTGTACACTAGAGTGCCATTTGGGATGTTTGCTACATGAACATCTGGCTGGGGTCATGAGAACACAGTGACATGTCGTCTCGTTTCAGATAAACTCTGTTACATAGTCTAGATTGTTTTTGTTTTCCTTACAAAATACCAGGTGGCCTATGGGTCTGACAGACAGACTCTATTGGACAGACATGCCTGTATTAGGAGAAAAAGCAACCATGTACGTTATCTGTCCTGGAATGGCTATCTGTTAGCAGATAGACAGATGACATATTATGTTAAGTGGGTGAAAGGCTGGGGCTGTGTGTGTGTGTGTGTGTGTGTGTGTCTCAAACTGTTTATACGGGAGTTAATTAATTTGTCTCTGGAGACTGACAGCCTGGGAAGAGAGCGGGTAGAGCATAGCAGAGGACAGAGGCTCGTCAACATGGGTTACACTGCTTTCACATAGGAATATACGGAATAGCCACAGGAAGTAGTTTGGGGGGGTGGGGGTGCTGGCGCTGCGGACGGCTATATCGGTTGGGTAATAAGAGGACTATTAAAGGCCCAGTCCACTACTTTTGTGAAGAAAACAAACATGTTTATATAACCTCCTTACAACCAGGCCCATTTTTACAACAAACACGGAGACAAGCAGACGTAGTGGCGAGCCGGTGTAGGTGGGCGTCTAGTTTAATAAATCCATTGAATATACACCATCAAAAAATTATTACATTATTACATTTGTTTAGGCAGGTCCTAACAAACATTATGCGACTAATATATATATATATATATATTTATATATTTTTTTTAATAATAGGAAATCATATTTTGAGTTTAATTAGGCCTGTTGTCACGGTGTCTGTGTAGCCAACGGCTATACCGTTTAACATGAAATCAATAGATATTTATTTTGTTCATTAAAACAGACCAGAAACACCCCGATCACAGTCAACAGGTAGTATTTTTCCCCACACAACTTGTGTCACGGGAAGGCGTGGAACTGCTGTCACCACTACCACTACGTATCTACAAAACAACACATTATATCTACAATACGACACATTATAACACCACTACATATCTACAATACAACACATTATAACACCACTACATATCTACAATACAACACATTATAACACCACTACATATCTACAACACATTATAACACCACTACATATCTACAACACATTATAACACCACTACATATCTACAACACATTATAACACCACTACATATCTACAACACATTATAACACCACTACATATCTACAACACATTATAACACCACTACATATCTACAACACATTATAACACCACTACATATCTACAATACAACACATTATAACACCACTACATATCTACAATACAACACATTATATCTACAATACAACACATTATAACACCACTACGTATCTACAATACAACACATTATAACACCACTACATATCTACAATACAACACATTATAACACCACTACATATCTACAATACAACACATTATATCTACAATACAACACATTATAACACCACTACATATCTACAATACAACACATTATAACACCACTACATATCTACAATACAACACATTATAACACCACTACATATCTACAACACATTATAACACCACTACATATCTACAACACATTATAACACCACTACATATCTACAACACATTATAACACCACTACATATCTACAATACAATACATTATAACACCACTACATATCTACAACACATTATAACACCACTACATATCTACAATACATTATAACACCACTACATATCTACAACACATTATAACACCACTACATATCTACAATACAACACATTATAACACCACTACATATCTACAATACAACACATTATAACACCACTACATATCTACAACACATTATAACACCACTACATATCTACAATACAACACATTATAACACTACTACATATCTACAATACAACACATTATTACACCACTACTCTACCACTACATATCTACAATAAAACACATTATTACGCCACTACTCTACCACTACATATCTACAATAAAACACATTATTACACCACTACTCTACCACTACATATCTACAATACAACACATTATAACACCACTACATATCGGTTTAGTGAATTTGCCAGATCAGAGGCAGTAGGGATGTCCAGGAATGTTCTCTTGATAAGTGTGTAAATGGGACCATTTCCCTGTCCTGCTAAGCATTCAAAATGTAGGGAGTACTTTAAAGTATTTTTACTTAATAAGTAGTACTTTAAAGTATTTTTACTTAATAAGTAGTACTTTAAAGTATTTTTACTTAATAAGTAGTACTTTATAGTATTTTTACTTAATAAGTAGTACTTTATAGTATTTTTACTTAAGTACTTTACACCACTGCTTTTTGGTCGACCTGACCAAATTCACATAGAAATGTGAGTTAAAGATCTGTCATACTCATTGAAAGCAAGTCTAAGAAGCGATAGATCTGTTCTGTGTGCGCTATTTCTATGCTTCCCCTTCTTAAGTTTAGTTTTTGTACACCGGCTTCAAAACAGCTAAAAATACAATGTTTTTTGGTCAATAGACAAGATATTTCACAGCCGTTTTAGATTTGTACAATGATTCTCTACATTTTACACTGCTGGTTTTGTCACATAAATTGAAATTAGGCGAACTGTTAGAATTTTAGGAACCAGAAAATGGCGATGCAATGTCTACATAGTGCCCCATTGAGTAATGGCAGCCTAGTGGTTAGAGCGTTGGACTAGTAACTGAAAGGTTGCAAGTTCAAACCCCCGAGCTGACAAGGTACAAATCTGTCGTCCTGCCCCCTGAACAAGACAGTTAACCCACTGTTCCTAGGCCGTCATTGAAAATAAGAATTCGTTCTTAACTGACTTGCCTAGTTAAATAAAGGTAAAACCAAAAAATTTTTTAAAAAATGACAGCGCATCGGGGTTTTACAGTGTAGAACGTGTCATCATCGTGCTGCAGGGAGCGGTTTGCTTGTCCCATGTGTTCAAGCCTAACAAATACCATTCTTAGTTTCCCAAGACAGAAAAAAAAAAAAAACCTTGTTTAGACAAACCCTAGACAAACTAAACACATCAAAGATGTTATCCAGATTCCAGCGCGTGCTTGTGTCTGTCTGTGTGTCTCTAAGTTTAAAAAATAAAAAAAATACATTTATCACATTCACTTAATTAAAATGGCTCTAGGGCTGAAGACTGTAATCATTACACAATCAAACAGTGTGACATAGTCTACTCTTCACCAGCACAGTTCGGTCTAATATATAGCTTGCCCTATGGCTACCTCTGATGATACTTCATGCAGGGCAAATAGACACCATTCGTCATAATACTCAGGTAATAACATACTCTGTGACCAGTAGCTGCATAGAGGAACATTGGTTCAAGGTCAGGGGTTAACTTCCTGAATGGACCCCAAGCCCACTTTGCTTGTTTGTTGTTGTTTTTAACCACCAGGCTGACTTTGACGTCATGTTTGTGTTTGTGTGTGTGTGTGTGTGTGTGCGCGCGTGTGTGTGTGTTTGTATGCATCACTGGGAGAGGTTGATCTGACCACAACCCACAACAACACACGGCTCTATTATATCAAATCAAATTTTATTTGTCACATGCGCCGAATACAACAGGTGTAGGTAGACCTTACAGGGAAATGCTGAATACAACAGGTGTAGGTAGACCTTACAGGGAAATGATGAATACAACAGGTGTAGTAGACCTTACAGTGAAATGCTGAATACAACAGGTGTAGGTAGACCTCACAGTGAAATGCTGAATACAACAGGTGTAGTAGACCTTACAGGGAAATGCTGAATACAACAGGTGTAGGTAGACCTTACAGTGAAATGCTGAATACAACAGGTGTAGTAGACCTTACAGGGAAATGCTGAATACCACAGGTGTAGGTAGACCTTACAGGGAAATGCTGAACACCACAGGTGTAGGTAGACCTTACAGGGAAATGCTGAATACCACAGGTGTAGGTAGACCGTACAGGGAAATGCTTACTTACAAACCCTTAACAACGCAGTTTTAAGAAAATAGAGTTAAGAACAACCACACAGCTCTATACCAACCACACTGTTACTGAGCAGGCTGACTCTAACAACACACAGCTCTATACCAACCACACTGAGACTCAGCAGGATGACTATAACAACACACAGCTCTATACCAACCACACTGTGACTCAGCAGGCTGACTATAACAACACACAGCCTCTATATATGGGTTCCGTCATGGTTTCAATAAAGGATTTCCGTGACTGACTGATGTCTTCATGATTCCCTCTCCCTGTCCCACACACACACACACACAATACTGCACTGTCGGAGCCAGGAACACAAGCAATACGCTACACCCGCAATAACGTCTGCTAAACATGTGATGCTATACACACACACAAACACACAGGAAAAAGGCTTGGCACAGAATGATAATCAAACACCTCAACACATGGATGTACTGTACACACCCATGTACACACACACACACACACACACACACACACACACACACACACACACACACACACACACACACACACACACACACACACACACACACACACACACACACACACACACCAGGATTTCCATTAGCTGGCAGTTGCTGGCTTTGGGACAAAAAAACAAGAATTAGAAGCTGATAAATAAAACTATTGCTGCTATAACAGCCTCCACTCTTCTGGGAAGGCTTTTCACTAGATGTTGGAACATTGCTGCTATAACAGCCTCCACTCTTCTGGGAAGGCTTTCCACTAGAGGTTGGAACATTGCTGCTATAACAGCCTCCACTCTTCTGGGAAGGCTTTCCACTAGATGTTGGAACATTGCTGCTATAACAGCCTCCACTCTTCTGGGAAGGCTTTCCACTAGATGTTGGAACATTGCTGCTATAACAGCCTCCAGTCTTCTGGGAAGGCTTTCCACTAGATGTTGGAACATTGCTGCTATAACAGCCTCCACTCTTCTCGGAAGGCTTTTCACTAGATGTTGGAACATTGCTGCTATAACAGCCTCCACTCTTCTGGGAAGGCTTTCCACTAGAGGTTGGAACATTGCTGCTATAACAGCCTCCAATCTTCTGGGAAGGCTTTCCACTAGATGTTGGAACATTGCTGCTATAACAGCCTCCAGTCTTCTGGGAAGGCTTTCCACTAGATGTTGGAACATTGCTGCTATAACAGCCTCCACTCTTCTGGGAAGGCTTTTCACTAGATGTTGGAACATTGCTGCTATAACAGCCTCCACTCTTCTGGGAAGGCTTTCCACTAGAGGTTGGAACATTGCTGCTATAACAGCCTCCAATCTTCTGGGAAGGCTTTCCACTAGATGTTGGAACATTGCTGCTATAACAGCCTCCACTCTTCTGGGAAGGCTTTCCACTAGATGTAGGAACATTGCTGCTATAACAGCCTCCACTCTTCTGGGAAGGCTTTCCACTAGATGTTGGAACATTGCTGCTATAACAGCCTCCACTCTTCTGGGAAGGCTTTCCACTAGATGTTGGAACATTGCTGCTATAACAGCCTCCACTCTTCTGGGAAGACTTTCCACTAGATGTTGGAACATTGTTGCTATAACAGCCTCCACTCTTCTGGGAAGACTTTCCACTAGATGTTGGAACATTGCTGCTATAACAGCCTCCACTCTTCTGGGAAGACTTTCCACTAGATGTTGGAACATTGCTGCTATAACAGCCTCCACTCTTCTGGGAAGACTTTCCACTAGATGTTGGAACATTGCTGCTATAACAGCCTCCACTCTTCTGGGAAGGCTTTCCACTAGATGTTGGAACATTGCTGCTATAACAGCCTCCACTCTTCTGGGAAGGCTTTCTACTAGATGTTGGAACATTGCTGCTATAACAGCCTCCACTCTTCTGGGAAGGCTTTCCACTAGATGTTGGAACATTGCTGCTATAACAGCCTCCAGTCTTCTGGGAAGGCTTTCCACTAGATGTTGGAACATTGCTGCTATAACAGCCTCCACTCTTCTGGGAAGGCTTTTCACTAGATGTTGGAACATTGCTGCTATAACAGCCTCCACTCTTCTGGGAAGGCTTTCCACTAGATGTTGGAACATTGCTGCTATAACAGCCTCCAGTCTTCTGGGAAGGCTTTCCACTAGATGTTGGAACATTGCTGCTATAACAGCCTCCACTCTTCTGGGAAGGCTTTTCACTAGATGTTGGAACATTGCTGCTATAACAGCCTCCACTCTTCTGGGAAGACTTTCCACTAGATGTTGGAACATTGCTGCTATAACAGCCTCCACTCTTCTGGGAAGACTTTCCACTAGATGTTGGAACATTGCTGCTATAACAGCCTCCACTCTTCTGGGAAGACTTTCCACTAGATGTTGGAACATTGCTGCTATAACAGCCTCCACTCTTCTGGGAAGGCTTTCCACTAGATGTTGGAACATTGCTGCTATAACAGCCTCCACTCTTCTGGGAAGGCTTTCTACTAGATGTTGGAACATTGCTGCTATAACAGCCTCCACTCTTCTGGGAAGGCTTTCCACTAGATGTTGGAACATTGCTGCTATAACAGCCTCCAGTCTTCTGGGAAGGCTTTCCACTAGATGTTGGAACATTGCTGCTATAACAGCCTCCACTCTTCTGGGAAGGCTTTTCACTAGATGTTGGAACATTGCTGCTATAACAGCCTCCACTCTTCTGGGAAGGCTTTCCACTAGAGGTTGGAACATTGCTGCTATAACAGCCTCCAATCTTCTGGGAAGGCTTTCCACTAGATGTTGGAACATTGCTGCTATAACAGCCTCCAATCTTCTGGGAAGGCTTTCCACTAGATGTTGGAACATTGCTGCTATAACAGCCTCCACTCTTCTGGGAAGGATTTCCACTAGATGTTGGAACATTGCTGCTATAACAGCCTCCACTCTTCTGGGAAGGCTTTTCACTAGATGTTGGAACATTGCTGCTATAACAGCCTCCACTCTTCTGGGAAGGCTTTCCACTAGAGGTTGGAACATTGCTGCTATAACAGCCTCCAATCTTCTGGGAAGGCTTTCCACTAGATGTTGGAACATTGCTGCTACAACAGCCTCCACTCTTCTGGGAAGGCTTTCCACTAGATGTAGGAACATTGCTGCTATAACAGCCTCCACTCTTCTGGGAAGGCTTTCCACTAGAGGTTGGAACATTGCTGCTATAACAGCCTCCAATCTTCTGGGAAGGCTTTCCACTAGATGTTGGAACATTGCTGCTATAACAGCCTCCACTCTTCTGGGAAGGCTTTCCACTAGATGTAGGAACATTGCTGCTATAACAGCCTCCACTCTTCTGGGAAGGCTTTCCACTAGATGTTGGAACATTGCTGCTATAACAGCCTCCACTCTTCTGGGAAGGCTTTCCACTAGATGTTGGAACATTGCTGCTATAACAGCCTCCACTCTTCTGGGAAGACTTTCCACTAGATGTTGGAACATTGTTGCTATAACAGCCTCCACTCTTCTGGGAAGACTTTCCACTAGATGTTGGAACATTGCTGCTATAACAGCCTCCACTCTTCTGGGAAGACTTTCCACTAGATGTTGGAACATTGCTGCTATAACAGCCTCCACTCTTCTGGGAAGACTTTCCACTAGATGTTGGAACATTGCTGCTATAACAGCCTCCACTCTTCTGGGAAGACTTTCCACTAGATGTTGGAACATTGCTGCTATAACAGCCTCCACTCTTCTGGGAAGGCTTTCCACTAGATGTTGGAACATTGCTGCTATAACAGCCTCCACTCTTCTGGGAAGGCTTTCCACTAGATGTTGGAACATTGCTGCTATAACAGCCTCCACTCTTCTGGGAAGGCTTTCCACTAGATGTTGGAACATTGCTGCTATAACAGCCTCCACTCTTCTGGGAAGGCTTTTCACTAGATGTTGGAACATTGCTGCTATAACAGCCTCCACTCTTCTGGGAAGGCTTTCCACTAGATGTTGGAACATTGCTGCTATAACAGCCTCCACTCTTCTGGGAAGGCTTTCCACTAGATGTTGGAACATTGCTGCTATAACAGCCTCCACTCTTCTGGGAAGGCTTTCCACTAGATGTTGGAACATTGCTGCTATAACAGCCTCCACTCTTCTGGGAAGGCTTTCCACTAGATGTTGGAACATTGCTGCTATAACAGCCTCCACTCTTCTGGGAAGGATTTTCAGAGTGCAAAAGGTACCGAAGGGCAGGCAGAATCAAGGTCAGGGCAGGACGATCAGGCAGAATCAAGGTCAGGGCAGGATGATCAGGCAGAATCAAGGTCAGGGCAGGACGATCAGGCAGAATCAAGGTCAGGGCAGGATGATCTGGCAGAATCAAGGTCAGGGCAGGATGATCAGGCAGAATCAAGGTCAGGGCAGGATGATCAGGCAGAATCAAGGTCAGGGCAGGATGATCAGGCAGAATCAAGGTCAGGGCAGGACGATCAGGCAGAATCAAGGTCAGGGCAGGATGATCAGGCAGAATCAAGGTCAGGGCAGGATGATCAGGCAGAATCAAGGTCAGGGCAGGACGATCAGGCAGAATCAAGGTCAGGGCAGGACGATCAGGCAGAATCAAGGTCAGGGCAGGATGATCAGGCAGAATCAAGGTCAGGGCAGGATGATCAGGCAGAATCAAGGTCAGGGCAGGATGATCAGGCAGGTGGGAAAGTAGTCCAAAGTCAGGCAGGGGTCAAAACCAGGAAGACTATCAAAAGGAGAATAGAAAAGGAGTACGGGGAAAACACGCTGGTTGACTTGACTAACATACAAGATGAACTGCCACAGAGAGACAGGAAACACAGGGATACATACACTGGTACAGAGAGACAGGAAACACAGGGATAAATACACTGGTACAGAGAGACAGGAAACACAGGGATAAATACACTGGCACAGAGAGACAGGAAACACAGGGATAAATACACTGGTACAGAGAGACAGGAAACACAGGGATAAATACACTGGCACAGAGAGACAGGAAACACAGGGATAAATACACTGGCACAGAGAGACAGGAAACACAGGGATAAATACACTGGTACAGAGAGACAGGAAACACAGGGATAAATTCACTGGCACAGAGAGACAGGAAACACAGGGATAAATACACTGGCACAGAGAGACAGGAAACACAGGGATAAATACACTGGTACAGAGCGACAGGAAACACAGGGATAAATATACTGACACAGAGAAACAGGAAACACAGGGATAAATACACTGACACAGAGAGACAGGAAACACAGGGATAAATACACAGGGGAAAATAAGCGACACCTGGAGGGGGTGGAGACAATAACGAGGACAGGTGAAACAGATCAGGGGGTGACAGCAGCAAGCCTATAACTTCCATTACTCTTTCACACCGACGACTGGTGATTGTCGAGGGGGAGATTGTTGGAAAGATTTTTCAAATAGCTTACTGTCAGGAACTATATTTTTAAATTATTATCATTTGTAATGGATCTTAATTTTTTTTTTTTTTTTACTTTTCTACGTTTCTGGGCAGCATGCTCAGGTGTGCGTGCTCCCCCAACATTATCAGGACAGAGAGACCAGACACATGCTCCCCCAACATTAGCAGGACAGAGAGACCAGACACATGCTCCATCAACATTATCAGGACAGAGAGACCAGACACATGCTCCATCAACATTATCAGGACAACGAGACCAGGCACATGCTCCCTCAACATTATCAGGACAGAGACCAGACACATGCTCCCTCAACATTATCAGGACAGAGAGACCAGACACATGCTCCCTCAACATTATCAGGACATAGAGACCAGACACATGCTCACCCAACATTATCAGGACAGAGAGACCAGACACATGCACCCTCAACATTATCAGGACAGAGAGACCAGGCACATGCTCCATCAACATTATCAGGACAGAGAGACCAGACACATGCTCCATCAACATTATCAGGACAGAGAGACCAGACACATAATCCCTCAACATTATCAGGACAGAGAGACCAGACACATGCTCCCTCAACATTATCAGGACAGAGAGACCAGACACATGCACCCTCAACATTATCAGGACAGAGAGACCAGACACATGCACCCTCAACATTATCAGGACAGAGAGACCAGACACATGCACCCTCAACATTATCAGGACAGAGAGACCAGACACATGCTCATTGCTCACATTGACAAATCTCAGAAATTACGGTTATGAAATAAACCAAACTTCTTTCTCACAAGTGAAGCAGGTTGTGAACTTTCAAAGAACGTCCTCCCCGAGAATGAGAACGGTAAATGACTGTAATATATAGGGATGCACAATATATCGGTAAGCATATTGGAATCGGCCGATATTAGCTAAAAATGCCAACATCGGCATCGGCCCGATGTCTAGTTTAACACTGATGTGGAGAACCGCCGTCAAAGCTGACCTACAGTTGAAGTCGGAAGTTTACATACACCTTAGCAAAATACATTTAAACTCAGTTTTTCACAATTCCTGACATTTAATCCTAGTAAAAAATTACCTATCTTAGGTCAGTTAGGATCACCACTTTAATTTAAGAATGTGAAAAGTCAGAATAATAGTAGAGAGAATGATTTATTTCAGTTTTTATTTCTTTCATCACATTCCCAGTGGGTCAGAAGTTTACATACACTCAGTTAGTATTGGGTAGCATTGCCTTAGAATTTATTAACTTGGGTCAAACGTTTCGGGTAGCCTTCCACAATCTTCCCACAATAAGTTGGGTACATTTTGGCCAATTCCTCCTGACAGAGCTGGTGTAACTGAGTCAGGTTTATAGGCCTGTGTAAAGGCACAGTCAATTTAGTGTATGTAAACGTCTAACCCACTGGAATTGTGATACAGTGAATTATAAGTGAAATAATCTGTCTTTAAACAGTTGTTGTAAAAATTACTTGTGTCATGTACAAAGTAGATGTCCTAACGGACTTACCAAAACTATAGTTTGTTAACAAGAAATGAATGGAGTGGTTGAATAACTCGTTTTAATGACTCCAATCTAAGTGTATGTAAACTTCCGACTTCAACTGTATATACACACACACTTTTTAAAGAATATTCCGTAATTATTCCACAAACCCTACCACCCCTCCCCCTAATTGGAGTAAACTAATGAACAATAACACATGGGCTTCTACCTTCAGTTTATACATCTTATACACATTTTTACAGACACAATCTATTTTACAATAGTTATATTTTGTTTGTTTTTAGTCCTTCCTAGGCTAGCCTAGTGGTTAGAGTGTTGGACTAGTAACGGAAAGGTTGCAAGTTCAAATCCCTGAGCTGACAAGGTACAAATCTGTCGTTCTGCCCCCTGAACAAGACAGTTAAACCCACTGTTCCCTGGTAGGCCGTCATTGAAAATAAGAATTTGTTCTTTAACTGACTTACCTAGTTAAATAAAGGTAAATAAACCAATTCTGATGTTCTATTTGCAACTGTACTATTTCACAACATTTCTGAACCTTTATACATTTTACAGACCCCGTATGTTTTACATTGGTTATCTTGTTATAAGTCCAAACCTTCAGCTCCATTCAGCCCCTCCCATCTCTCTCTGAACACCATCCAGTCCCTTCAGCTCCATTCAACCCCTCCCATCTGTCTCTCAACACCATCCAGTCCCTTCAACCCCTCCCATCTATCTCTCAACACCATCCAGTCCCTTCAACCCCTCCCATCTCTCTCTCAACACCATCCAGTCCTTCAGCTCCATTCAACTCCTCCCATCTGTCTCTCAACACCATCCAGTCCTTCAGCTCCATTCAACCCCTCCCATCTCTCTCTCAACACCATCCAGTCCCAACCTTCAGCTCCATTCAACCCCTCCCATCTCTCTCTCAACACCATCCAGTCCCTTCAGCTCCATTCAACCCCTCCCATCTATCTCTTAACACGATCCAGTCCCTTCAGCTCCATTCAACCCCTCCCATCTATATCTTAACACGATCCAGTCCCTTCAGCTCCATTTAACACCTCCCATCTGTCTCTCAACACCATCCAGTCCTTCAGCTCCATTCAACCCCTCCCATCTATCTCTCAACACCATCCAGTCCCTTCAGCTCAATTCAACCCCTCCCATCTCTCTCTCAACACCATCCAGTCCCACCCTTCAGCTCCATTCAACCCCTCCCATCTATCTCTCTACACCATCCAGTACCTTCAGCTCCATTCAACCTCTCCCATCTGTCTCTCAACACCATCCAGTCCCTTCAGCTCCATTCAACCCCTCCCATCTCTCTCTTAACACCATCCCTTCAGCTCCATTCAACCCCTCCCATCTGTCTCTCAACACCATCCAGTCCCTTCAGCTCCATTCAACCCCTCCCATCTGTCTCTCAACACCATCCAGTACCTTCAGCTCCATTCAACCCCTCACCTCTCTCTCTTAACACCATCCAGTCCCTTCAGCTCCATTCAGCCCCTCCCATCTCTCTCTCAACACCATCCAGTCCCACCCTTCAGCTCCATTCAACCCCTCCCATCTCTCTCTTAACACCATCCAGTCCCTTCAGCTCCATTCAACCCCTCCCATCTCTCTCTCAACACCATCCAGTCCCACCCTTCAGCTCCATTCAACCCCTCCCATCTATCTCTCAACACCATCCAGTCCCACCCTTCAGCTCCATTCAACCCCTCCCATCTCTCTCTTAACACCATCCAGTCCCTTCAGCTCCATTCAACCCCTCCCATCTATCTCTCTACACCATCCAGTCCCACCCTTTAGCTCCATTCAACCCCTCCCATCTCTCTCTTAGCACCATCCAGTCCCTTCAGCTCCATTCAACCCCTCCCATCTCTCTCTCAACACCATCCAGTCCCTTCAGCTCCATTCAACCCCTCCCATCTCTCTCTTAACACCATCCAGTCCCACCCTTCAGCTCCATTCAACCCCTCCCATCTGTCTCTGAACACCATCCAGTCCCACCCTTCAGCTCCATTCAACCCCTCCCATCTATCTCTCTACACCATCCAGTCCCTTCAGCTCCATTCAACCCCTCCCATCTATCTCTTAACACCATCCAGTACCTTCAGCTCCATTCAACCCCTCCAATCTATCTCTTAAAAACCATCCAGTCCCTTCAACCCCTCCCATCTGTCTCTGAACACCATCCAGTACCTTCAGCTCCATTCAACCCCTCCCATCTATCTCTCTACACCATCCAGTACCTTCAGCTCCATTCAACCCCTCCCATCTGTCTCTCTACACCATCCAGTACCTTCAGCTCCATTCAACCCCTCCCATCTGTCTCTCTACACCATCCAGTACCTTCAGCTCCATTCAACCCCTCCCATCTCTCTCTTAACACCATCCAGTCCCGTCAGCTCCATTCAACCCCTCCCATCTATCTCTTAACACCATCTAGTCCCTTCAGCTCCATTCAACCCCTCCCATCTCTCTCTCAACACCATCCAGTCCCACCCTACATCTCCATTCAACCCCTCCCATCTATCTCTGAACACCATCCAGTCCCACCCTTCAGCTCCATTCAACCCCTCCCATCTGTCTCTCAACACCATCCAGTCCCACCCTTCAGCTCCATTCAACCCCTCCCATCTATCTCTCAACACCATCCAGTCCCACCCTTTAGCTCCATTCAACCCCTCCCATCTATCTCTAAACACCATCCAGTACCTTCAGCTTCATTCATCCCATCCCATCTATCTCTAAACACCATCCAGTACCTTCAGCTTCATTCAACCCATCCCATCTATCTCTGAACACCATCCAGTCCCTTCAGCTCCATTCAACCCCTCCCATCTGTCTCTGAACACCATCCAGTCCCACCCTTCAGCTCCATTCAACCCCTCCCATCTATCTCTCTACACCATCCAGTACCTTCAGCTCCATTCAACCCCTCCCATCTATCTCTCAACACCATCCAGTCCCTTCAGCTCCATTCAACCCCTCCCATCTATCTCTTAACACCATCCAGTCCCTTCAGCTCCATTCAACCCCTCCCATCTATCTCTTAACACCATCCAGTCCCTTCAACCCCTCCCATCTGTCTCTGAACACCATCCAGTACATTCAGCTCCATTCAACCCCTCCCATCTGTCTCTCTACACCATCCAGTACCTTCAGCTCCATTCAACCCCTCCCATCTATCTCTCAACACCATCCAGTCCCTTCAGCTCCATTCAACCCCTCCCATCTATCTCTAAACACCATCCAGTACCTTCAGCCCCATTCAACCTCTCCCATCTATCTCTTAACACCATCCAGTTCCTTCAACCCCTCCCATCTGTCTCTGAACACCATCCAGTACCTTCAGCTCCATTCAACCCCTCCCATCTATCTCTCTACACCATCCAGTACCTTAAGCTCCATTCAACCCCTCCCATCTGTCTCTCTACACCATCCAGTACCTTCAGCTCCATTCAACCCCTCCCATCTATCTCTTAACGCCATCCAGTCCCTTCAACCCCTCCCATCTATCTCTGAACACCATCCAGTCCCTTCAACCCCTCCCATCTATCTCTTAACACCATCCAGTCCCTTCAACCCCTCCCATCTATCTCTGAACACCATCCAGTCCCTTCAGCTCCATTCAACCCCTCCCATCTCTCTCTTAACACCCTCCATTTTGGATTTCTATTTGACATATATGTTTCAACTGTGCTGTGATGCTTCACAGAAGTACTGAGCCTTTCTATTCTCATAGTTTCTACAGATTGTAAATTAAAGATAAACATTTTTGCTAAAATAATTATTATATTATTGATTGATTGACTATTGCTTTTCAAATCACCCAGTATAGCTTTCTGAAGAGTTAGATCCAGGTCAATGTTGCAGTTCTTCAGCCATTCCTGGACCTGTGACCAAATACGAGCTACATACGGACAATACCAAAATAAATGATCTGATGACTCTGCCTCCTCACAGCAGAATCTGCAGAGCTGGGAAGATTGTTTCCCCCATATATATAACATTCTATTGGATCCTCACAGCAGAATCTGCAGAGCTGGGAAGGTTGTATCCCCCATATATATAACATTCTATTGGATCCTCACAGCAGAATCTGCAGAGCTGGGAAGGTTGTATCCCCCATATATATAACATTATATTGGATCGTCACAGCAGAATCTGCAGAGCTGGGAAGACTGTATCCCCCATATATATAACATTCTATTGGATCCTCACAGCAGAATCTGCAGAGCTAGGAAGACTGTTTCCCCCATATATATAACATTCTATTGGATCCTCACAGCAGAATCTGCAGAGCTAGGAAGACTGTTTCCCCCATATATATAACATTCTATTGGTTGCTAGAATTTTGTATAATAATTAAAAATGAAAAATGTGAAATTTTGAATCCGGTGTTGTTTTGCGTGTCGATTCATAAACCATGTGCCATGGAATCAGTACATCCAAAATCTCTTCACAACTATTTGACCATTTATTTAAATCAGCTGTCAATATTTTGGTCCTTAAATGAAATTGTTAAATGTTTTTATTTATCCTAATTTTCTTTAACCATTTATGTTCTTTAATGCCGACAGACAATTTTCTTACTTTTCCCTCTTCCATTTTAATGGCATTTGAGATTTTTTTTAAAACATGAACACACTCCTGGCTCCGTTCGAACAACTGACTGGAGAAATAAGCTCATGGAGTGCGTCTGCAACAGACGTGATACCCTCGGTCCTGGTATTGAAACACCTTCTCAACAAAACTGCCCACACAGACCGTTGGGTTAAAACTTACAAAAGTACTCGAGGCTGTGAACAAATTCTTTGGTGGCCTTCTCTCTGAGCCTCTTTACTGTGTTGCCACCATGCTCGATGTTAGGTACAAGGACCTCTACTTCTTTAACAGGCATTCTCTCTTTACTGTGTCTCCACCATGCTCGATGTTAGGTACAAGGACCGCTACTTCGTTAACAGGCATTCTCTCTGAGCCTCTTTACTGTGTTGCCACCATGCTCGATGTTAGGTACAAGGACTGCTACTTCTTTAACAGGCATTCTCTCTGAGCCTCTTTACTGTGTCGTCACCATGCTCGATGTTAGGTACAAGGACCGCTACTTCTTTAACAGGCATTCTCTCTTTACTGTGTTGCCACCATGCTCAATGCTAGGTACAAGGACCACTACTTCTTTAACAGGCATTCTCTCTGAGTCTCTTTACTGTGTCGCCACCATGCTGGATGCTAGGTACAAGGACCACTACTTCTTTAACAGGCATTCTCTCTTTACTGTGTTGCCACCATGCTCAATGCTAGGTACAAGGACCACTACTTCTTTAACAGGCATTCTCTCTGAGTCTCTTTACTGTGTCGCCACCATGCTGGATGCTAGGTACAAGGACCGCTACTTCTTTAACAGGCATTCTCTCTGAGTCTCTTTACTGTGTCTCCACCTTGCTCGATGCTAGGTACAAGGACCACTACTTCTTTAACAGGCATTCTCTCTGAGCCTCTTTACTGTGTCGCCACCATGCTCGATGTTAGGTACAAGGACCGCTACTTCTTTAACAGGCATTCTCTCTGAGTCTCTTTACTGTGTCTCCACCTTGCTCGATGCTAGGTACAAGGACCACTACTTCTTTAACAGGCATTCTCTCTGAGTCTCTTTACTGTGTCACCACCATGCTCGATGCTAGGTACAAGGACCGCTACTTCTTTAACAGGCATTCTCTCTGAGTCTCTTTACTGTGTCGCCACCATGCTGGATGCTAGGTACAAGGACCACTACTTCTTTAACAGGCATTCTCTCTTTACTGTGTCGCCACCATGCTGGATGTTAGGTACAAGGAACGCTACTTCTTTAACAGGCATTCTCTCTGAGTCTCTTTACTGTGTCACCACCATGCTCGATGCTAGGTACAAGGACCGCTACTTCTTTAACAGGCATTCTCTCTTTACTGTGTCGCCACCATGCTCGATGTTAGGTACAAGGACCGCTACTTCGTTAACAGGCATTCTCTCTGAGCCTCTTTACTGTGTCACCACCATGCTCGATGCTAGGTACAAGGACCGCTACTTCTTTAACAGGCATTCTCTCTGAGCCTCTTTACTGTGTCGCCACCATGCTCGATGTTAGGTACAAGGACCGCTACTTCGTTAACAGGCATTCTCTCTGAGCCTCTTTACTGTGTCTCCACCATGCTCGATGCTAGGTACAAGGACCGCTACTTCTTTAACAGGCATTCTCTCTGAGCCTCTTTACTGTGTCGCCACCATGCTCGATGCTAGGTACAAGGACCGCTACTTCTTTAACAGGCATTCTCTCTGAGCCTCTTTACTGTGTCACCACCATGCTCGATGCTAGGTACAAGGACCGCTACTTCTTTAACAGGCATTCTCTCTGAGCCTCTTTACTGTGTCACCACCATGCTCGATGCTAGGTACAAGGACCGCTACTTCTTTAACAGGCATTCTCTCTGAGCCTCTTTACTGTGTCGCCACCATGCTCGATGCTAGGTACAAGGACCGCTACTTCTTTAACAGGCATTCTCTCTTTACTGTGTCACCAACATGCTCGATGCTAGGTACAAGGACCGCTACTTCTTTAACAGGCATTCTCTCTTTACTGTGTCGCCACCATGCTCAATGCTAGGTACAAGGACCACTACTTCTTTAACAGGCATTCTCTCTGAGCCTCTTTACTGTGTCTCCACCATGCTCGATGCTAGGTACAAGGACCGCTACTTCTTTAACAGGCATTCTCTCTGAGCCTCTTTACTGTGTCTCCACCACACAGTGACAGTGCCCACCGAGGAAGAGAGACCACGGATAGACAGAGCTGGACAAGATGGAAACGGACACAGTGACAGTGCCCACCGAGGAAGAGAGGCCACGGACAGACAGAGCTGGACAAGATAGAAACGGACACAGTGACAGTGGGACCGAGGAAGAGAGGCCATGGACAGACATAGCTGGACAAGATGGAAACGGACACAGTGACAGTGCCCACCGAGGAAGAGAGGCCACGAATGGTGTTGTCTCAGGTGTGTTGTTTAGAATGGTGTTTCCCCAGGTGTGTCTAGAATGGTGTTTCCCCAGGTGTGTTGTTTAGAATGGTGTTTCCCCAGGTGTGCTGTTTA
>NC_092162.1:71357801-71360301 GCF_045791955.1 Oncorhynchus clarkii lewisi
AGGGCTTCTTTGTTGTAGTCAATGACTACCAGTATAACCTAATGCAGGGCTTCTTTGTTGTAGTCAATGACTACAAGTATAACCTAATGCAGGGCTTCTTTGTGTTAGTCAATGACTACCAGTATAACCTAATGCAGGGCTTATTTGTTGTAGTCAATGACTACCAGTATAACCTAATGCAGGGCTTCTTTGTTGTAGTCAATGACTACCAGTATAACCTAATGCAGGGCTTCTTTGTTGTAGTCAATGACTACCAGTATAACCTAATGCAGGGCTTCTTTGTTGTAGTCAATGACTACAAGTATAACCTAATGCAGGGCTTCTTTGTTGTAGTCAATGACTACCAGTATAACCTAATGCAGGGCTTCTTTGTTGTAGACAATGACTACAAGTATAACCTAATGCAGGGCTTCTTTGTTGTAGTCAATGAATACCAGTATAACCTAATGCAGGGCGTCTTTGTTGTAGTCAATGACTACAAGTATAACCTAATGCAGGGCTTCTTTGTTGTAGTCAATGACTACCAGTATAACCTAATGCAGGGCTTTGTGGTTGTAGTCAATGACTACAAGTATAACCTAATGCAGGGCTTCTTTGTTGTAGTCAATGACTACCAGTATAACCTAATGCAGGGCTTCGTGGTTGTAGTCAATGACTACAAGTATAACCTAATGCAGGGCTTCTTTGTTGTAGTCAATGACTACCAGTATAACCTAATGCAGGGCTTCTTTGTTGTAGTCAATGACTACCAGTATAACCTAATGCAGGGCTTCTTTGTTGTAGTCAATGACTACCAGTATAACCTAATGCAGGGCTTCTTTGTTGTAGTCAATGACTACCAGTATAACCTAATGCAGGGCTTCTTTGTTGTAGTCAATGACTACCAGTATAACCTAATGCGGGGCTTCTTTGTTGTAGTCAATGACTACCAGTATAACCTAATGCAGGGCTTCTTTGTTGTAGTCAATGACTACAAGTATAACCTAATGCAGGCTTCTTTGTTGTAGTCAATGACTACCAGTATAACCTAATGCAGGGCTTCGTGGTTGTAGTCAATGACTACCAGTATAACCTAATGCAGGGCTTCTTTGTTGTAGTCAATGACTACAAGTATAACCTAATGCAGGGCTTCTTTGTTGTAGTCAATGACTACCAGTATAACCTAATGCAGGGCTTCTTTGTTGTAGTCAATGACTACCAGTATAACCTAATGCAGGGCTTCTTTGTTGTAGTCAATGACTACCAGTATAACCTAATGCAGGGCTTCTTTGTTGTAGTCAATGACTACCAGTATAACCTAATGCAGGGCTTCTTTGTTGTAGTCAATGACTACCAGTATAACCTAATGCAGGGCTTCTATGTTGTAGTCAATGACTACCAGTATAACCTAATGCAGGGCTTCTTTGTTGTAGTCAATGACTACCAGTATAACCTAATGCAGGGCTTCTTTGTTGTAGTCAATGACTACCAGTATAACCTAATGCAGGGCTTCTTTGTTGTAGTCAATGACTACCAGTATAACCTAATGCAGGGCTTCTTTGTGTTAGTCAATGACTACCAGTATAACCTAATGCAGGGCTTCTTTGTGTTAGTCAATGACTACCAGTATAACCTAATGCAGGGCTTCTTTGTTGTAGTCAATGACTACCAGTATAACCTAATGCAGGGCTTCTTTGTTGTAGTCAATGACTACAAGTATAACCTAATGCAGGGTTTCTTTGTTGTAGTCAATGACTACAAGTATAACCTAATGCAGGGCTTCTTTGTTGTAGTCAATGACTACCAGTATAACCTAATGCAGGGCTTCTTTGTTGTAGTCAATGACTACCAGTATAACCTAATGCAGGGATTCTTTGTTGTAGTCAATGACTACCAGTATAACCTAATGCAGGGCTTCTTTGTTGTAGTCAATGACTACCAGTATAACCTAATGCAGGGCTTCTTTGTTGTAGTCAATGACTACCAGTATAACCTAATGCAGGGATTCTTTGTTGTAGTCAATGACTACCAGTATAACCTAATGCAGGGCTTTTTTGTTGTAGTCAATGACTACAAGTATAACCTAATGCAGGGATTATTTGTTGTAGTCAATGACTACCAGTATAACCTAATGCAGGGCTTCTTTGTTGTAGTCAATGACAACAAGTATAACCTAATGCAGGGCTTCTTTGTTGTAGTCAATGACTACCAGTATAACCTAATGCAGGGCTTCTTTGTTGTAGTCAATGACTACCAGTATAACCTAATGCAGGGCTTCTTTGTTGTAGTCAATGACTACCAGTATAACCTAATGCAGGGCTTCGTGGTTGTAGTCAATGACTACAAGTATAACCTAATGCAGGGCTTCTTTGTTGTAGTCAATGACTACCAGTATAACCTAATGCAGGGCTTCTTTGTTGTAGTCAATGACTACCAGTATAACCTAATGCAGGGCTTCTTTGTTGTAGTCAATGACTACCAGTATAACCTAATGCAGGGCTTCTTTGTTGTAGTCAATGAC
>NC_092162.1:71365301-71430301 GCF_045791955.1 Oncorhynchus clarkii lewisi
GAGCCCTATGGCCCCCCATTCCCTACATAGTGCCCCTCTTTTTATCAGAGCCCTATGGACCCCCATTCCCTACATAGTGCCCTTCTTTTGACCGGAGCCACTCATTTGGTGACTCACTACATCCTCAATGAGAGTTAAGTTACTGATATGGAATCTAAAAGATGGCCACTCAGTCTCATGACTCAGGTGCCACCTACTGCCATCGTGTGGCTGTCTCTGTGGCTGACTGTGGCTGACTCTGTGGCTGACTCTGTGGCTGACCCTGTGGCTGACTCTGTGGCTGACTCTGTGGCTGTCCCTGTGGCTGTCTCTGTGGCTGACTCTGTGGCTGACTCTGTGGCTGACTCTGTGGCTGTCTCTGTGGCTGACTCTGTCCCTGTGGCTGTCTCTGTGGCTGACCTTGTGGCTGACTCTGTGGCTGACTCTTTGGCTGACTCTGTGGCTGACTCTGTGGCTGTCTCTGTGGCTGACCCTGTGGCTGACTCTGTGGCTGACTGTGGCTGACCCTGTGGCTGACTCTGGCTGTCCCTGTGGCTGTCCCTGTGGCTGTCCCTGTGGCTGACTCTGTGGCTGACTCCGTGGCTGTCCCTGTGGCTGTCCCTGTGGCTGACCCTGTGGCTGACTCTGTGGCTGTCCCTGTGGCTCTCCCTGTGGCTGTCCCTGTGGCTGACTCTGTGGCTGTCCCTGTGGCTGACTCTGTGGCTGACTCTGTGGCTGACTCTGCGGCTGACTCTGCGGCTGACTCTGCGGCTGACTCTGTGGCTGTCCCTGTGGCTGACTGTGGCTGACTCTGTGGCTGACTCTGTGGCTGACCCTGTCCCTGTGGCTGACTCTGTGGCTGACTCTGTGGCTGTCCCTGTGGCTGACTCTGTCCCGGTGGCTGTCCCTGTGGCTGACTCTGTGGCTGTCCCTGTGGCTGACTCTGTAGCTGTCTCTGTGGCTGACTCTGTCCCTGTGGCTGTTTCTGTGGCTGACCTTGTGGCTGACTCTGTGGCTGACTCTTTGGCTGACTCTGTGGCTGATTCTGTGGCTATCCCTGTGGCTGACTCTGTGGCTGACTCTGTGGCTGTCCCTGTGGCTGACTCTGTCCCGGTGGCTGTCCCTGTGGCTGACTCTGTGGCTGTCCCTGTGGCTGACTCTGTGGCTGTCTCTGTGGCTGACTCTGTCCCTGTGGCTGTTTCTGTGGCTGACCTTGTGGCTGACTCTGTGGCTGACTCTTTGGCTGACTCTGTGGCTGACTCTGTGGCTGTCTCTGTGGCTGACCCTGTGGCTGACTATGTGGCTGACTGTGGCTGACCCTGTGGCTGACTCTGTGGCTGACTGTGGCTGACTCTGTGGCTGTCCCTGTGGCTGTCCCTGTGGCTGACTCTGTGGCTGACTCTGTGGCTGACCCTGTCCCTGTGGCTGACTCTGTGGCTGACTCTGTGGCTGTCCCTGTGGCTGTCCCTGTGGCTGTCCCTGTGGCTGACCCTGTCCCTGTGGCTGACTCTGTGGCTGACTCTGTGGCTGACTGTGGCTGACCCTGTCCCTGTGGCTGACTCGGTCCCTGTGGCTGTCCCTGCGGCTGTACCTGTGGCTGTCCCTGTGGCTGTCCCTGTGGCTGACTCTGTGGCTGTCCCTGTGGCTGTCCCTGTGGCTGACTCTGTCCCTGTGGCTGTCCCTGTGGCTTACTCTGTCCCTGTGGCTGTCCCTGTGGCTGACTCTGTCCCTGTGGCTGTCCCTGTGGCTGACTCTGCCCCTGTGGCTGTCCCTGTGGCTGTCCCTGTGGCTGACTCTGTGGCTGTCCCTGTGGCTGTCCCTGTGGCTGTCCCTGTGGCTGACTCTGTCCCTGTGGCTGTCCCTGTGGCTGTTTCTGTCCCTGTGGCTGTCCCTGTGGCTGACTCTGTCCCTGTGGCTGTCCCTGTGGCAGACTCTGTCCCTGTGGCTGTCCCAGTGGCTGACTCTGTCCCTGTGGCTGACTCTGTATCTGTCCCTGTGGCTGACTCTGTCCCCGTGGCTGTCCCTGTGGCTGACTCTGTCCCTGTGGCTGTCCCTGTGGCTGTCCCTGTGCTAATCTCAGTCTCTTGTGTGGTGTGTGTTTGCATGAGTGTGTTGGTCATGATGTTGTGAACAAACATATGGCAAAAATACTACATTTCTGTTCCACCACTCCTTCACAAATAATAATCCTCCTCCTCTATATCTCCCTGACATCCCCCCTGCTCTCCCTGCCACTCCCCCTGCTCTCCCTGCCACCCCCCATGTTCATGTTGAAATCCCAGGGCCTCGATGTCGTGTGTGATGTCACTGATCCTGCGGTTGAAGTCCTGCGAGCCCGAGGGGAGTGACCTGCTGTCGTAACCCCTCACGACCGTTGCCGCAGTACTGCTCATGCTCCGTTTGATCCGGCCGAAGCTGTCCGTCAGAATGCCCCCCTCCCGGATCCCGATTCCTTCTAGGAAGCTCTCGAAAACGCCCACGTCCTTGTCTGGGATGAAGGGACGCATGCCTGCAGGGAAGTGACAGAGAGGAAGACACAGTCAGACTTAGTGCCTGGGGAACCGAGACGGGAACAGTCAGTCCTAAGGAACAGACGGGGAGACAGTCATTCCTGGGAAGGACACATGGGAACACTCAGTCCTAGGGAACAGACAGAGGAAAACACTCAGTCCTAGGGAACCGAGACGGGAACAGTCATTCCTAAGGAACCTTCCCTCTTTCTTCTTCCCTTCCCTCTTTCTTCTTCCCTTCCCTCTATCTTCTTCCCTTCCCTCTTTCTTCTTCCCTTCTCTCTTTCTTCTTCCCTTCTCTCTTTCTTCATTGTCTCTGTTTGCTCATGGTTCAGAATTACAGGAAGTAAGACAGGAAGTAAGTGTAAACGTGGTGTGACATGATGTTTAGCTGTTTCCATCAGACACCACTGCTTTCATATGAATCTGTTTCCCAGTCACATCCGTATAAAAGACTGGCTTGACAATCAACCGCAGGGGTTAGCAAACAGTACACAAACTCTCTCTTTTTCATCTCTCTCTCTCTCTCGCTCTCTCTCTTTCTTTTCATCTCTCTCTCTCTCTCTGTCTCTCTCTCTTTTCATCTCTCTCTCTCTCTTTTCATCTCTCTCTCTCTCTTTTAATTTCCCTCTCTCTCTTTTCATCTCCCTCTCTCTCTTTTCATCTCTCTCTCTCTTTTAATTTCCCTCTCTCTCTTTATCAATTCAATTCAATTCAATTCAAGGGCTTTATTGGCATGGGAAACATGTGTTAACATTGCCAAAGCAAGTGAGGTAGACAACATACAAAGTGAATATATAAAGTGAAAAACAACAAAAATTAACAGTAGACATTACACATACAGAGGTTTCAAAACAGTAAAGACATTACAAATGTCATATTATATATATATACAGTGTTTTAACAATGTACAAATGGTTAAAGGACACAAGATAAAATAAATAAGCATAAATATGGGTTGTATTTACAATGGTGTGTGTTCTTCACTGGTTGCCCTTTTCTCGTGGCAACAGGTCACAAATCTTGCTGCTGTGATGGCACACTGTGGAATTTCACCCAGTAGATATGGGAGTTTTTCAAATTTGGATTTGTTTTCGAATTCTTTGTGGATCTGTGTAATCTGAGGGAAATATGTATCTCTAATATGGTCATACATTGGGCAGGAGGTTAGGAAGTGCAGCTCAGTTTCCACCTCATTTTGTGGGCAGTGAGCACATAGCCTGTCTTCTCTTGAGAGCCATGTCTGCCTACGGCGGCCTTTCTCAATAGCAAGGCTATGCTCACTGAGTCTGTACATAGTCAAAGCTTTCCTTAATTTTGGGTCAGTCACAGTGGTCAGGTATTCTGCCGCTGTGTACTCTCTGTTTAGGGCCAAATAGCATTCTAGTTTGCTCTGTTTTTTTGTTAATTCTTTCCAATGTGTCAAGTAATTATCTTTTTGTTTTCTCATGATTTGGTTGGGTCTAATTGTGCTGTTGTCCTGGGGCTCTGTGGGGTGTGTTTGTGTTTGTGAACAGAGCCCCAGGACCAGCTTGCTTAGGGGACTCTTCTCCAGGTTCATCTCTCTGTAGGT
Source organism: Oncorhynchus clarkii lewisi (assembly GCF_045791955.1). Taxonomy (NCBI): domain Eukaryota; kingdom Metazoa; phylum Chordata; class Actinopteri; order Salmoniformes; family Salmonidae; genus Oncorhynchus; species Oncorhynchus clarkii. The sequence continues at coordinate 71,369,364 of NC_092162.1, forward strand.
GATGGCTTTGTTATGGAAGGTTTGTGAATCACTTCCTTTTAGGTGGTTGTAGAATTTGACGGCTCTTTTCTGGATTTTGATAATTAGTGGGTATCGGCCTAATTCTGCTCTGCATGCATTATTTGGTGTTCTACGTTGTACACGGAGGATATTTTTGCAGAATTCTGCGTGCAGAGTCTCAATTTGGTGTTTGTCCCATTTTGTGAAGTCTTGGTTGGTGAGCGGACCCCAGACCTCACAACCATAAAGGGCAATGGGCTCTATGACTGATTCAAGTATTTTTAGCCAAATCCTAATTGGTATGTTGAAATTTATGTTTCTTTTGATGGCATAGAATGCCCTTCTTGCCTTGTCTCTCAGATCGTTCACAGCTTTGTGGAAGTTACCTGTGGCGCTGATGTTTAGGCCAAGGTATGTATAGTTTTTTGTGTGCTCTAGGGCAACAGTGTCTAGATGGAATTTGTATTTGTGGTCCTGGTGACTGGACCTTTTTTGGAACACCATTATTTTGGTCTTACTGAGATTTACTGTCAGGGCCCTCTCTCTCTCTCTCTCTCTTTTCATCTCGCTCTCTTTTCATTTCCCTCTCTCTCTTTTCATCTCTCTCTCTCTCTTTTCATCTCTCTCACTTTTCATCTCCCTCTCTCTCTTTTCATCTCTCTCTCTCTTTTCATCTCCCTCTCTCTCTTTTCATCTCCCTCTCTCTCTTTTCATCTCCTTCTCTCTCTTTTCATCTCGCTCTCTTTTCATTTCCCTCTCTCTCTTTTCATCTCTCTCTCTCTCTTTTCATCTCTCTCTCTCTTTTCATCTCTCTCTCTTTTCATTTCCGTCTCTCTCTTTTCATCTCTCTCTTTTCATCTCTCTCTCTCTCTCTCGTTGTATTCTCCCTGTTTATTTCTCTCATCAATACATTCCCACACAACAGAAAAGCCTGTGTGCTGTGATAATGCATTACTTACTCTGTAACCTGTTAGTTCATATGCCTCGACATCGTGATATATAGACCTAAAGGCCGAGACAATAAGAAGACACAGTGGCAGAATAAATTCAACCACACCTTTGTTTCATCACAAAACCGTAGAGCAACCTCTGTCCAGTGAAGTCCACAAATTATTATTGTATGTAACAAACAGTTACATGACCTATAGCATGGCTAAGCAACTTAATGTTTTCTGACATTTTCAAACTACTATTTAGTTCAATTTGATGTAGCTGTCCATGGTTCTGATTCCTCTGTTAGGTATTAGAATCCCCATTAGCTGTTCCAAATGCCCGGGGTCCACACAGAACATGAAACATGATACAGAATGACGTAATACAGAACATTAATAGACGATAACAACTATAAGGACAGAACTATATACATTTTTAAAAAACGGCTCAAGTAGCCTACATATCACTACATACACACAAACTATCAAGTAGCCTCCATATCACTACATACACACAAACTATCAAGTAGCCTCCATATCACTACATACACACAAACTATCAAGTAGCCTCCATATCACTACATACACACAAACTATCTAGGTGAAATAGAGGAGAGGCGTTGTGCCGCGAGGTGTTGCTTTGTCTGTTTTTTGAAACCAGGTTTGCTGTTTATTTGGTCTCTATATAACACTGTACGCTTTCTTGAATGTGTTCTGGATTTGGGGACTGTGAAAAGACCCCTGGTGGCATGTTTGGTGGGGTACGTGTGTGTGTCAGAGCTGTGTGTAAGTTGACTATGCAAACAATTTGGAATTTTCAACACATTAATGTTTCTTATAACAATAAGAAGTGATGCAGTCAGTCTTTCCTCAACTCTTAGCCAAGAGAGACTGACATGTATAGTATTTATATCAGTCCTCTGATTATAATGAAGAGCAAGACGTGCCGCTCTGTTCGGGGACCAGCTGCAGCTTAACTAGGTCTTTCCTTGGAGCACTGGACCACACGACTGGACAATAATCAAGATTAGACAAAACAAGAGCCTGAAGAACTTGCTTTGTAGAGTGTGGTGTCAAAAACCAGAGTATCTCTTTAATACGGACAGACCTCTCCCCATCTTTACAACCATTGAATCTATATGTTTTGACCATGACAGTTTACAATCTAAGGTATCGCCGAGTTATTTAGTCTCCTCAACTTCAAGGTCCATGCTTACCCTCTGGCAAGGCTAGCTACACGACGCCCCTTGATGATGTCATTTCCTCTTCTGCCTAATGGCTACAGTGCCTTCAGAGCCTTCATGACTATCTCTTCTCTGTAACCCCACACATACAATTATCTGTGAAGCTCCCTCAGTCGAACAGATTCAACCACAAAGATCAGGGAGGGGATCCTCGCAAAGAAGGGCACATATTGGTAGAATGGTCCAAATGAGCACGGTGAAGTTTTTAATTACACTTTGGATGGTGTATCAATACGCCCAGTCACTACAAAGATACACGTGTCCTTCCTAACTCAGGCCAATGGGGACTTTAAAACAGTTAGAGTTTAATGGCTGTGGTAGGAGAAAACTGAGGATGATCAACAACACTGTAGTTACTCCACAATACTAACCTAAATGACAGAGTGAAAAGAAGGAAGTCTGTACAGAATCAAAATATCCCAAAACATGCATCCTGTTTGCAACAAGGCACTAAAGTAAAACTGCCAAAAATGTGACAAAGAAATTAACTTTTTCTTGATTACAAAGTGTTATGTTTGGGTCAAATCCAATACAACACATTACTGAGTACCACTGTCCAAATTGTCTAGCATAGTGGTGGCTGCATCATGTTATGGGTATGCTTGTAATCGTTAAGGACTGGGGAGTTTTTCAGGATAAAAAAATAAATGAAAAGCACAAGCAAAATCCTAGAGGAAAACCTGGTTCAGTCTGCCTTCCACCAGACACTGGGAGATGGATTCACCCTTCAGCAGGACAACAACCTCCCTACAACTAGCCTTATAAACAGGGTTAGGGAATGGAACATTTTGGGAACCCGGTTCACCTGGTATCCCCCCATTTGGTTTAGAAATGAATGTATATAACATTGCATTGTTAAAAGACCAGTTCTGTGACATTGGTAAAGCAATGTGACGTACTAACTCGAGGTCCCACTACACCTTTATGTGTGTGTGTGTGTGTGTGGGTGTGTGTGTGTGTGCGTGTGCGTGTGCGTGTGCGTGTGCGTGTGTGGGTGTGTGTGTGGGTGTGTGTGTGTGTGTGTGTGGGTGTGTGTGTGTGCGTTTCTTGCATGTTATCCTACCCAGTAGCAGGAACTTCCTGTTATCTCCATACAGCTGTAGCAGGTCAGAACAGAACACGGCTATGGGACATCCCAACCTGTACTCTCTCAACAGCAGGGCAAACTGCTGGAGCTCCTGGGGACTCAGCTTACTCCTTAGCTGCATGGTACCGGGGGAAGAGAAGGGGACAAACACAGTTAACAAGGGGACATTACAGGTGGACATTACAGGGGAAGAGAGAAGGGGACATTACAGGTTACAAGGGGACATTACAGGGGGACATTACAGGGGAAGAGAGAAGGGGACAAACACAGGTTACAAGGGGGACATTACAGGGGGAGAGAGAAGGGGACATTACAGGGGGAGAGAGAAGGGGACATTACAGGTTACAGGGGGGACATTACAGGGGGAGAGAGAAGGGGACATTACAGGGGGAGAGAGAAGGGGACATTACAGGTTACAGGGGGGACATTACAGGGGGAGATAGAAGGGGACATTACAGGGGGAGAGAGAAGGGGACATTACAGGGGGAAGAGAGAAGGGGACAAAAACAGGTTACAAGGGGGACATTACAGGGGGACATTACAGGTTACAAGGGGACATTACAGGGGGAGAGAGAATGGGACATTACAGGGGGAGAGAGAAGGGGACATTACAGGGGGAGAGAAGGGGACAAACACAGGTTACAAGGGGACATTACAGGGGGAGAGAGAAGGGGACATTACAGGGGGAGAGAGAAGGGGACATTACAGGGGGAGAGAGAACGGGACATTACAGGGGGAGAGAGAAGGGGACAAACACAGGTTACAAGGGGACATTACAGGGGGAGAGAAGGGGACATTACAGGGGGAGAGTTGGGGACATTACAGGGGGAGAGAGAAGGGGACATTACAGGGGGAGAGAAGGGGACATTACAGGGGGAGAGAAGGGGACATTACAGGGGGACATTACAGGGGGAGAGAGATATGGGACATTACAGGGGTAGAGAGGTGATAGAACCCCCAGCATGTCTCAGAAGCAGGACAAACTGCTGTAGCTCCTGTGGATGCAGCTTAGACCTCAACTGGATTGTTCTGGGAGAGAGTGATGACAAAAACGATTGATCGATTGATTAACGGATAGATTTATTGATTGATTAACCGATAGATGTATTGATTGAACTCTCTCTGTGGCCCCAGGTCCTGTCAATAGTATAATGTCATGTGCTAATTGTAATTCAGTAGTCCTACCTATTGTGGTCATGTGTCTGTCTTTATTGTGATCATGTACTCCTGCCCTGGTTGCTGCCCCCCCCCCCTCGGTTGCTGTCGTCGTCGTCGTCCCCCTGGTTGCTGTGATCTTTTGAATTTTGAATTTTTATTTTACCTTTATTTATTTAGGCAAGTCAGTTAAGAACAAATTCTTGTTTACAATGATGGCCTAGGAACAGTGGGTTAACTGGCTTGTCCCGGCCAAACCCTCCCCTAACGACGCTAGGCCAATTGCTGGCCGCCCTAGCTTTACTGTGGTCATGAATCCTCACTGTGATCTTTACTGTGGTCATGAATCCTCACTGTGATATTTACGGTGGTCATGAATAATCACTGTGATCTTTACTGGGGTCATGAATCATCACTGGGATCTTTACTGTGGTCATGACTCACCACTGTGATCTTTACTGTGGTCATGAATCATCACTGGGATCTTTACTGTGGTCATGAAGCCTCACTGTAATCTTTACTGTGGTCATGACTCCTCACTGGGATCTTTACTGTGGTCATGAATCATCACTGTGATCTTTACTGTGGCCATGACTCCCTACTGTGGTCATTACTCCACTCTGTGATCTTTACTGTGGTCATGACTCAACACTGTGATCTTTACTGCGGTCATGACTCCACACCGTGATCTTTACTGTGGTCATGACCCCCTGCTGTGGTCATGACTCCACACGGTGATCGTTACTGTAGTCATGACCCCCTACTGTGGTCATGACTCATCACTGTGATCTTTACTGTGGTCATGAATCCTTACTGTGATCTCTACTGTGGTCATGAATCCTCACTGTGATCTTTACTGTGGTCATGAATAATCACTGTGATCTTTACTGGGGTCATTACTCCTCATGGTGATCTTTACTGTGGTCATGACTCACAAATGTGATCTTTACTGTGGTCATTAATCATCACTGTGATCTTTACTGTGGCCATGACTCCCTACTGTGGTCATGACTACACTCTGTGATCTTTACTGTGGTCATGACTCAACACTGTGATCTTTACTGTGGTCATGACTCAACACTGTGATCTTTACTGCGGCCATGACTCCACACCGTGATCTTTACTGTGGTCATGACCCCCTGCTGTGGTCATGACTCCACACGGTGATCTTTACTGTAGTCATGACCCCCTACTGTGGTCATGACTCATCACTGTGATCTTTACTGTGGTCATGAATCCTTACTGTGATCTCTACTGTGGTCATGAATCCTCACTGTGATCTTTACGGTGGTCATGAATAATCACTGTGATCTTTACTGGGGTCATGACTCCTCATGGTGATCTTTACTGTGGTCATGACTCATAACTGTGATCTTTACTGTGGTCATGAATCATCACTGTGATCTTTACTGTGGCCATGACTCCCTACTGTGGTCATGACTACACTCTGTGATCTTTACTGTGGTCATGGCTCAACACTGTGATCTTTACTGCGGTCATGACTCCACACCGTGATCTTTACTGTGGTCATGACCCCCTGCTGTGGTCATGACTCCACACGGTGATCTTTACTGTGGTCATGCCACCAGGTGTGGTCGTCTGCTGACCAGGACAGACGAGTTGTGCGTTCTGAGACGCCGTTCTGCACACCACTGTTGTACTGACCCGTTATTTGTCTGTTTGCGGTCCGGTCCGCCTCTTAGCTTGCACGATTCTTGCCATTCACCTTCGACCTCTCATCAATGAGTTGTTTTCGACCCACAGGACTGCAGCTGATTGGATGTTAGTTTGTTTGTCGCACCGTTCTGGGTAAATCCCTAGACACTGTCGTGTGTGACAAGCCCTGGAGGCCAGACGGTTTTTAAGATACTAGAGCTGGTGTGTTTGGTACCGACGATCATACCAAACTCTTAAGGTCACTCGTTTGGCCCATTCTAAACGTTCAAATCAAACAGTAACTGAATGCCTCGATGCCCGTCTGCCTGCTTCATATCGCCACAGCCACGTGACTCACTGTCTGTAGGAGCGAACCATTTTCCTGAACGGGGAGGGTGGTGTCCCTAAAAAAAAACTGTCCAATGACTGATCATGTATTTAGTCTTACTGTGATCATGTACTCCTGCATGAGATGCAGACCCTGGTCTCCTCCGTCACTATGCAGCGATGCCAGGCTGTGATGTGAGCCCTGTAGGGACAGAGACGAGCTCTCACTGTAGCTCTCACTGTAGTACAGGTCAAAGGCCTCCTGGGATCCTTCACTATGGGAGAATGCACAGGAAAGAAACGACCGGGTGAATTACATTGAAACACATGGAGAACTCATGAAGGCATCTCTGCCCTATCACTGACTATACACTGGCCCTGTATCACTGACTATATACTGTCCCTGTATCACTGACTATATACTGTCCCTGTATCGCTGACCAAAGATAAGATCACGGTGTGGAGTCACTGTCCCTGTATCAAGGACTAACTGACTATACACTGTCCCTGTATCACTGACTATACACTGTCCCTGTATCATGGACTAACTGACTATACACGGTCCCTGTTTCATGGACTAACTGACTATACACTGTCCCTGTATCATGGACTAACTGACAATACACTGTCCCTGTATCATGGACTAACTGACTCTACACTGTCCCTGTATCACTGACTATACACTGTCCCTGTATCATGGACTAACTGACTATACACTGTCCCTGTATCATGGACTAACTGACTATATACGGTCCCTGTATCACTGACTATACACTGTCCCTGTATCATGGACTAACTGACTATACACTGTCCCTGTATCGTGGACTAACTGACTATACACTGTCCCTGTATCATGGACTAACTGACTATACACTGTCCCTGTATCATGGACTAACTGACTATACACTGTCCCTGTATCATGGACTAACTGACTATACACTGTCCCTGTATCATGGACTAACTGACTATACACTGTCCCGGTATCATGGACTAACTGACTATACACTGTCCCTGTATCATGGACTAACTGACTATACACTGTCCCTGTATCACTGACTATACACTGTCCCTGTATCATGGACTAACTGACTATACACGGTCCCTGTTTCATGGACTAACTGACTATACACTGTCCCTGTATCATGGACTAACTGACAATACACTGTCCCTGTATCATGGACTAACTGACTCTACACTGTCCCTGTATCACTGACTATACACTGTCCCTGTATCATGGACTAACTGACTATACACTGTCCCTGTATCATGGACTAACTGACTATACACTGTCCCTGTATCATGGACTAACTGACTATACACTGTCCCTGTATCATGGACTAACTGACTATACACTGTCCTTGTATCATGGACTAACTGACTATACACTGTCCCGGTATCATGGACTAACTGACTATACACTGTCCCTGTATCATGGACTAACTGACTATACACTGTCCCTGTATCATGGACTAACTGACTATACACTGTCCCTGTATCATGGACTAACTGACTATACACTGTCCCTGTATCACTGACTATACACTGTCCCTGTATCACTGACTATATACTGTCCCTGTATCACTGACTATATATTGTCCCTGTATCGCTGACTATACACTGTCCCTGTATCACTGACTATATACAGTCCCTGTATCGCTGACTATACACTGTCCCTGTATCAAGGACTAACTGACTATACACTGTCCCTGTATCACTGACTATACACTGTCCCTGTATAATGGACTAACTGACTATACACGGTCCCTGTTTCATGGACTAACTGACTATACACGGTCCCTGTATCATGGACTAACTGACTATACACAGTTCTTGTATCATGGACTATACACTGTCCCTGTATCATGGACTAACTGACTATACAGTGTCCCTGTATCATGGACTAACTGACTATACACTGTCCCTGTATCACTGACTATATACTGTCCCTGTATCACTGACTATACACTGTCCCTGTATCAAGGACTAACTGACTATACACTGTCCCTGTATCATGGACTAACTGACTATACACGGTCCCTGTATCACTGACTATACACTGTCCTTGTATCATGGACTAACTGACTATACACTGTCCCTGTATCAAGGACTAACTGACTATACACTGTCCCTGTATCATGGACTAACTGACTATACACTGTCCCTGTATAATGGACTAACTAACTATACACTGTCCCTGTATCAAGGACTAACTAACTATACACTGTCCCTGTATCATGGACTAACTGACTATACACTGTCCCTGTATCATGGACTAACTGACTATACACAGTCCCTGTATCACTGACTATACACTGTCCCTGTATCAAGGACTAACTAACTATACACTGTCCCTGTATCAAGGACTAACTGACTATGCACTGTCCCTGTATCAAAGACTAACTGACTATACACTGTCCCTGTATCATGGACTAACTGACTATACACTGTCCCTGTATCATGGACTAACTGACTATACACTGTCCCTGTATCACTGACTATACACTGTCCCTGTATCACTGACTATATACTGTCCCTGTATCACTGACTATATATTGTCCCTGTATCGCTGACTATACACTGTCCCTGTATCACTGACTATATACAGTCCCTGTATCGCTGACTATACACTGTCCCTGTATCAAGGACTAACTGACTATACACTGTCCCTGTATCACTGACTATACACTGTCCCTGTATAATGGACTAACTGACTATACACAGTCCCTGTTTCATGGACTAACTGACTATACACGGTCCCTGTATCATGGACTAACTGACTATACACAGTTCTTGTATCATGGACTATACACTGTCCCTGTATCATGGACTAACTGACTATACAGTGTCCCTGTATCATGGACTAACTGACTATACACTGTCCCTGTATCATGGACTAACTGACTATACACTGTCCCTGTATCATGGACTAACTGACTATACACTGTCCCTGTATCACTGACTATACACTGTCCCTGTATCACTGACTATATACTGTCCCTGTATCACTGACTATATATTGTCCCTGTATCGCTGACTATACACTGTCCCTGTATCACTGACTATATACTGTCCCTGTATCGCTGACTATACACTGTCCCTGTATCAAGGACTAACTGACTATACACTGTCCCTGTATCACTGACTATACACTGTCCCTGTATAATGGACTAACTGACTATACACGGTCCATGTTTCATGGACTAACTGACTATACACGGTCCCTGTATCATGGACTAACTGACTATACACAGTTCTTGTATCATGGACTATACAGTGTCCCTGTATCATGGACTAACTGACTATACAGTGTCCCTGTATCATGGACTAACTGACTATACACTGTCCCTGTATCATGGACTAACTGACTATACACTGTCCCGGTATCATGGACTAACTGACTATACACTGTCCCTGTATCATGGACTAACTGACTATACACTGTCCCTGTATCATGGACTAACTGACTATACACTGTCCCTGTATCATGGACTAACTGACTATACACTGTCCCTGTATCAAGGACTAACTGACTATACACTGTCCCTGTATCATGGACTAACTGACTATACACTTTCCCAGTTTCAAGGACTAACTGACTATACACTGTCCCTGTATCATGGACTAACTGACTATACACTGTCCCTGTATCAAGGACTAACTGACTATACACTGTCCCTGTATCATGGACTAACTGACTATACACTGTCCCTGTATCACTGACTATACACTGTCCCTGTATCATGGACTAACTGACTATACACTGTCCCTGTATCATGGACTAACTGACTATACACGGTCCCTGTTTCACTGACTATACACTGTCCCTGTATCATGGACTAACTGACTATACACTGTCCCTGTATCATGGACTAACTGACTATACACTGTCCCTGTATCAAGGACTAACTGACTATACACTGTCCCTGTATCATGGACTAACTGACTATACACTGTCCCTGTATCATGGACTAACTGACTCTACACTGTCCTTCTATCACTGACTATATACTGTCCCTGTATCGCTGACTATACACTGTCCCTATATCACTGACTATATACTGTCCCTGTATCACTGACTATACACTGTCCCTGTATCAAGGACTAACTGACTATACACTGTCCCTGTATCATGGACTAACTGACTATACACGGTCCCTGTATCACTGACTATACACTGTCCTTGTATCATGGACTAACTGACTATACACTGTCCCTGTATCAAGGACTAACTGACTATACACTGTCCCTGTATCATGGACTAACTGACTATACACTGTCCCTGTATAATGGACTAACTAACTATACACTGTCCCTGTATCAAGGACTAACTAACTATACACTGTCCCTGTATCATGGACTAACTGACTATACACTGTCCCTGTATCATGGACTAACTGACTATACACAGTCCCTGTATCACTGACTATACACTGTCCCTGTATCAAGGACTAACTAACTATACACTGTCCCTGTATCAAGGACTAACTGACTATGCACTGTCCCTGTATCAAAGACTAACTGACTATACACTGTCCCTGTATCATGGACTAACTGACTATACACTGTCCCTGTATCATGGACTAACTGACTATACACTGTCCCTGTATCACTGACTATACACTGTCCCTGTATCACTGACTATATACTGTCCCTGTATCACTGACTATATATTGTCCCTGTATCGCTGACTATACACTGTCCCTGTATCACTGACTATATACAGTCCCTGTATCGCTGACTATACACTGTCCCTGTATCAAGGACTAACTGACTATACACTGTCCCTGTATCACTGACTATACACTGTCCCTGTATAATGGACTAACTGACTATACACGGTCCCTGTTTCATGGACTAACTGACTATACACGGTCCCTGTATCATGGACTAACTGACTATACACAGTTCTTGTATCATGGACTATACACTGTCCCTGTATCATGGACTAACTGACTATACAGTGTCCCTGTATCATGGACTAACTGACTATACACTGTCCCTGTATCATGGACTAACTGACTATACACTGTCCCTGTATCATGGACTAACTGACTATACACTGTCCCTGTATCACTGACTATACACTGTCCCTGTATCACTGACTATATACTGTCCCTGTATCACTGACTATATATTGTCCCTGTATCGCTGACTATACACTGTCCCTGTATCACTGACTATATACTGTCCCTGTATCGCTGACTATACACTGTCCCTGTATCAAGGACTAACTGACTATACACTGTCCCTGTATCACTGACTATACACTGTCCCTGTATAATGGACTAACTGACTATACACGGTCCATGTTTCATGGACTAACTGACTATACACGGTCCCTGTATCATGGACTAACTGACTATACACAGTTCTTGTATCATGGACTATACAGTGTCCCTGTATCATGGACTAACTGACTATACAGTGTCCCTGTATCATGGACTAACTGACTATACACTGTCCCTGTATCATGGACTAACTGACTATACACTGTCCCGGTATCATGGACTAACTGACTATACACTGTCCCTGTATCATGGACTAACTGACTATACACTGTCCCTGTATCATGGACTAACTGACTATACACTGTCCCTGTATCATGGACTAACTGACTATACACTGTCCCTGTATCAAGGACTAACTGACTATACACTGTCCCTGTATCATGGACTAACTGACTATACACTTTCCCAGTTTCAAGGACTAACTGACTATACACTGTCCCTGTATCATGGACTAACTGACTATACACTGTCCCTGTATCAAGGACTAACTGACTATACACTGTCCCTGTATCATGGACTAACTGACTATACACTGTCCCTGTATCACTGACTATACACTGTCCCTGTATCATGGACTAACTGACTATACACTGTCCCTGTATCATGGACTAACTGACTATACACGGTCCCTGTTTCACTGACTATACACTGTCCCTGTATCATGGACTAACTGACTATACACTGTCCCTGTATCATGGACTAACTGACTATACACTGTCCCTGTATCAAGGACTAACTGACTATACACTGTCCCTGTATCATGGACTAACTGACTATACACTGTCCCTGTATCATGGACTAACTGACTCTACACTGTCCTTCTATCACTGACTATATACTGTCCCTGTATCGCTGACTATACACTGTCCCTATATCACTGACTATATACTGTCCCTGTATCACTGACTATACACTGTCCCTGTATCAAGGACTAACTGACTATACACTGTCCCTGTATCATGGACTAACTGACTATACACGGTCCCTGTATCACTGACTATACACTGTCCTTGTATCATGGACTAACTGACTATACACTGTCCCTGTATCAAGGACTAACTGACTATACACTGTCCCTGTATCATGGACTAACTGACTATACACTGTCCCTGTATAATGGACTAACTAACTATACACTGTCCCTGTATCAAGGACTAACTAACTATACACTGTCCCTGTATCATGGACTAACTGACTATACACTGTCCCTGTATCATGGACTAACTGACTATACACAGTCCCTGTATCACTGACTATACACTGTCCCTGTATCAAGGACTAACTAACTATACACTGTCCCTGTATCAAGGACTAACTGACTATACACTGTCCCTGTATCAAAGACTAACTGACTATACACTGTCCCTGTATCATGGACTAACTGACTATACACTGTCCCAGAATTCAATATTATAGAGTGTGTGTGTGTGTATGTGTGTGTGTGTGTGTGTGTGTGTGTTACTCACTAAGAGCTGCAGAGGCTGAAGTCAGCGTCATAGCTGTAGGTCATGTCAGTCAGACAGCTGTCACCTGGGAGAAGAACATAACATCACTGTTCATCATCAAATACCCTGTCACCTGGGAGAAGAACATCACTGTTCATCATCATATACCCTGCCACCTGGGAGAAGAACATCACTGTTCATCATCAAATACCCTGCCACCTGGGAGAAGAACATAACATCACTGTTCATCATCATATACCCTGCCACCTGGGAGAAGAACATGACACTGTTCATCATCATATACCCTGCCACCTGGGAGAAGAACATCACTGTTCATCATCATATACCCTGCCACCTGGGAGAAGAACATGACACTGTTCATCATCAAATACCCTGCTTATCCCAAACGCCAGCCTCTTCTCTATGTAGTACACCAGGGCCCTCTATGTAGTACATCAGTGCCCTCTATGTAGTACACCAGGGCCCTCTATGTAGTACATCAGAACTATTCCATGTGTACAGTACAATGTGTGTCTGTCTACATTAAGGCAGTGTGTCTGTCTACATTAAGGCAGTGTGTCTGTCTACATTAAGGCAGTGTGTCTGTCTACATTAAGGCAGTGTGTCTGTCTACATTAAGGCAGTGTCTACATTAAGGCAGAGTCTACATTAAGGCAGTGTGTCTGTCTACATTAAGGCAGTGTGTCTGTCTACATTAAGGCAGTGTGTCTGTCTACATTAAGGCAGTGTGTCTGTCTACATTAAGGCAGTGTCTGTCTACATTAAGGCAGTGTGTCTGTCTACATTGAGGCAGTGTGTCTGTCTACATTAAGGCAGTGTGTCTGTCTACATTGAGGCAGTGTGTCTGTCTACATTGAGGCAGTGTGTCTGTCTACATTAAGGCAATGTGTCTGTCTACATTGAGGCAGTGTATCTGTCTACATTGAGGCAGTGTGTCTGTCTACATTAAGGCAGTGTGTCTGTCTACATTAAGGCAGTGTGTCTGTCTACATTAAGGCAGTGCGTCTGTCTACATTGAGGCAGTGTGTCTGTCTACATTGAGGCAGTGTGTCTGTCTACATTAAGGCAGTGTGTCTGTCTACATTAAGGCAGTGTGTCTGTCTACATTAAGGCAGTGTGTCTGTCTACATTAAGGCAGTGTGTCTGTCTACATTAAGGCAGTGTGTCTGTCTACATTAAGGCAGTGTGTCTGTCTACATTAAGGCAGTGTGTCTGTCTACATTAAGGCAGTGTGTCTGTCTACATTAAGGCAGTGTGTCTGTCTACATTGAGGCAGTGTGTCTGTCTACATTGAGGCAGTGTGTCGGTCTACATTAAGGCAGTGTGTCTGTCTACATTAAGGCAGTGTGTCTGTCTACATTAAGGCAGTGTGTTTGGCTACATTAAGGCAGTGTGTCTGTCTACATTAAGGCAGTGTGTCTGTCTACATTGAGGCAGTGCGTCTGTCTACATTGAGGCAGTGTGTCTGTCTACATTAAGGCAGTGTGTCTGTCTACATTGAGGCAGTGCGTCTGTCTACATTGAGGCAGTGTGTCTGTCTACATTAAGGCAGTGTGTCTGTCTACGTTAAGGCAGTGTGTCTGTCTACAGTAAGGCAGTGTGTCTGTCTACATTAAGGCAGTGTGTCTGTCTACATTAAGGCAGTGTGTCTGTCTACATTAAGGCAGTGTGTCTGTCTACATTAAGGCAGTGTGTCTGTCTACATTGAGGCAGTGTGTCTGTCTACATTGAGGCAGTGTGTCTGTCTACATTAAGGCAGTGTGTCTGTCTACATTAAGGCAGTGTGTCTGTCTACATTAAGGCAGTGTGTCTGTCTACATTAAGGCAGTGTGTCTGTCTACATTAAGGCAGTGTGTCTGTCTACATTAAGGCAGTGTGTCTGTCTACATTAAGGCAGTGTGTCTGTCTACATTGAGGCAGTGTGTCTGTCTACATTGAGGCAGTGTGTCGGTCTACATTAAGGCAGTGTGTCTGTCTACATTAAGGCAGTGTGTCTGTCTACATTAAGGCAGTGTGTTTGGCTACATTAAGGCAGTGTGTCTGTCTACATTAAGGCAGTGTGTCTGTCTACATTGAGGCAGTGCGTCTGTCTACATTGAGGCAGTGCGTCTGTCTACATTAAGGCAGTGTGTCTGTCTACATTGAGGCAGTGCGTCTGTCTACATTGAGGCAGTGCGTCCGTCTACATTAAGACTTGTGTACTTCTGAATGAATGTCTATGTACCATTGATTATGGATGTGTTATCTAAGACTGTGTTTCTGAACTGATTACATTATTAATGACATGTTGCCCCTCCTTCTCGATGAAGGAAGGATGTTAATAAACTCAGTGGTTTGAAACCACAAAACGAACCAACATAGTGCTGCTAATAGCTCTGCGGTTGAAGACAACATTTTGAAAACTGTGTACCAGTTTAGAGGGTTATATTTCCCATTTCTGAACTGGGTGGATCGAGCCCTGAATGCTGATTGGCTGACAGCCGTGGTATATCAGACCGTATACCACGGGTATGACAAAACATGTATTTTTTACTGCTCTAATTACGTTGGTAACCAGTTTATGATAGCAATAAGGCACCTTAGCCGTGGTACAGTGCCTTGCGAAAGTATTCGGCCCCCTTGAACTTTGCGACCTTTTGCCACATTTCAGGCTTCAAACATAAAGATATAAAACTGTATTTTTTTGTGAAGAATCAACAACAAGTGGGACACAATCATGAAGTGGAACGACATTTATTGGATATTTCAAACTTTTTTAACAAATCAAAAACTGAAAAATTGGGCGTGCAAAATTATTCAGCCCCCTTAAGTTAATACTTTGTAGCGCCACCTTTTGCTGCGATTACAGCTGTAAGTCGCTTGGGGTATGTCTCTATCAGTTTTGCACATCGAGAGACTGACATTTTTTCCCATTCCTCCTTGCAAAACAGCTCGAGCTCAGTGAGGTTGGATGGAGAGCATTTGTGAACAGCAGTTTTCAGTTCTTTCCACAGATTCTCGATTGGATTCAGGTCTGGACTTTGACTTGGCCATTCTAACACCTGGATATGTTTATTTTTGAACCATTCCATTGTAGATTTTGCTTTATGTTTTGGATCAGTGTCTTGTTGGAAGACAAATCTCCGTCCCAGTCTCAGGTCTTTTGCAGACTCCATCAGGTTTTCTTCCAGAATGGTCCTGTATTTGGCTCCATCCATCTTCCCATCAATTTTAACCATCTTCCCTGTCTCTGCTGAAGAAAAGCAGGCCCAAACCATGATGCTGCCACCACCATGTTTGACAGTGAGGATGGTGTGTTCAGCTGTGTTGCTTTTATGCCAAACATAACGTTTTGCGTTGTTGCCAAAAAGTTCAATTTTGGTTTCATCTGACCAGAGCACCTTCTTCCACATGTTTGGTGTGTCTCCCAGGTGGCTTGTGGCAAACTTTAACCGACACTTTTTATGGATATCTTTAAGAAATGGCTTTCTTCTTGCCACTCTTCCATAAAGGCCAACGACTGATTGTTGTCCTATGGACAGAGTCTCCCACCTCAGCTGTAGATCTCTGCAGTTCATCCAGAGTGATCATGGGCCTCTTGGCTGCATCTCTGATCAGTCTTCTCCTTGTATGAGCTGAAAGTTTAGAGGGATGGCCATGTCTTGGTAGATTTGCAGTGGTCTGATACTCCTTCCATTTCAATATTATCGCTTGCACAGTGCTCCTTGGGATGTTTAAAGCTTGGGAAATCTTTTTGTATCCAAATCCGGCTTTAAACTTCTTCACAACAGTATCTCGGACCTGCCTGGTGTGTTCCTTGTTCTTCATGATGCTCTCTGCGCTTTTAACGGACCTCTGAGACTATCACAGTGCAGGTGCATTTATACGGAGACTTGATTACACACAGGTGGATTGTATTTATCATCATTAGTCATTTAGGTCAGCATTGGATCATTCAGAGATCCTCACTGAACTTCTGGAGAGAGTTTGCTGCACTGAAAGTAAAGGGGCTGAATAATTTTGCACGCCCAATTTTTCAGTTTTTGATTTGTTAAAAAAGTTTGAAATATCCAATAAATGTCGATCCACTTCATGATTGTGTCCCACTTGTTGTTGATTCTTCACAAAAAAATACAGTTTTATATCTTTATGTTTGAAGCCTGAATGTGGCAAAAGGTCGCAAAGTTCAAGGGGGCCGAATACTTTCGCAAGGCACTGTATATTGGCCATATACCACACCCCCTCGTGGTAAGAACAGCCCTTAGCCGTGGTATATTGGCCATATACCACACCCCCTCGTGGTAAGAACAGCCCTTAACCGTGGTCTATTGGCCATATACCACACCCCCTCGTGGTAAGAACAGCCCTTAACCGTGGTCTATTGGCCATATACCACACCCCCTCGTGGTAAGAACAGCCCTTAACCGTGGTCTATTGGCCATATACCACACCCCCTCGTGGTAAGAACAGCCCTTAACCCCCCCGCGGTAAGACTAGCCCTTAACCGTGGTCTATTGGCCATATACCACACCCCCTCGTGGTAAGAACAGCCCTTAACCGTGGTCTATTGGCCATATACCACACCCCCTCGTGGTAAGAACAGCCCTTAACCCCCCCGTGGTAAGACTAGCCCTTAACCGTGGTCTATTGGCCATATACCACACCCCCTCGTGGTAAGAACAGCCCTTAACCGTGGTCTATTGGCCATATTCCACACCCCCTCGTGGTAAGAACAGCCCTTAACCGTGGTCTATTGGCCATATACCACACCCCCTCGTGGTAAGAACAGCCCTTAACCGTGGTCTATTGGCCATACACCACACCCCCTCATGGTAAGAACAGCCCTTAACTGTGGTCTATTGGCCATATACCACACCCCCTCGGGCCTTATTGGTTAATTCTCTAACTGTCAACCATGCCTGTAGCCAGTAGCGGTCTGGTACGGTATACACACGCTATAGTCTGCTGTGTGTGTGTGTGTGTGTGTGTGTGTCAGAGGACGTTGGTGGGACGAGCTACAGGAGGACCGGCTCCTTGTCATAGCCTGGATTGGGAATCAGTGGAATGTTCTCTAAACACATCAAGCACATGGAAACAACGTGTGTGTGACTCCGTTCCATCGATTCCATTACAGCCATTTACAAGGAGCCCATCCTCCTTACACTTCCTCCCACCAGCCTCCTCTGGTTGGTGTGTGTGTGTGTGTGTGTGTGTGTGTGTGTGTGTGTGTGTGTGTGTGTGTGTGAGACTCACTCCTCTGGAGCCAGTAGCGATCTGGCATGGTGTAGTGGAATCCAGACCTGTCTACACACTCTATAGTCTGGTGTCCATAGATAATCTGGAACATCTGACAGATCAGAGCACAGTACTCCTCCGCTGCATCCTGAAGAGAGAGACACACACACACACACACACACACACACACACACACACACACCATCATTAGGAGGACACAGTGTATGTGTGTGTGTGTGTGTGTGTGTGGGGAGGGAGGGGGGGGGGGGGGGGGTAAGAGAGAGAGTTTGTATTTGTGTGTCTGTGCGTTGGTGTGCATTTATGTGTGTGTGTGTGTGCGTGCGTGCGAGCATTTATTGTAGTGAACAACTGTTTCATGATCATGATAATTCATTATCATTTATTTTTATTTTTCATGTGAATACATTGATATAAAAAAAGGGGGAACATTCAATATAATTCATGAGTTGAATCAAAACCTGTGTTTAAACCCTTTCTCACGCTTGGAGACTTCACAGATTTGCCCCCCAAAAAAAGAATGTGACATAAAACAAGATTGGGAGAATGTCATATGGTCAGATGAAACCAAAATATAACTTTTTGGTAAAAACTCAACTCGTCGTGTTTGGAGGACAAAGAATGCTGAGTTGCATCCAAAGAACACTATACCTACTGTGAAGCATGGGGGTGGAAACATCATGCTTTGGGGCTGTTTTTCTGCAAAGGGACCAGGACGACTGATCCGTGTAAAGGAAAGAATGAATGGGGCCGTGTATCGTGAGATTTTGAGTGAAAACCTCCTTCCATCAGCAAGGGCATTGAAGATGAAACGTAGCTGGGTCTTTCAGCATGACAATGATCCCAAACACACCGCCCGGGCAACGAAGGAGTGGCTTCGTAAGAAGCATTTCAAGGTCCTGGAGTGGCCTAGCCAGTCTCCAGATCTCAACCCCATAGAAAATCTTTGGAGGGAGTTGAAAGTCTGTGTTGCCCAGCAACAGCCCCAAAACATCACTGCTCTAGAGGAGATCTGCATGGAGGAATGGGCCAAAATACCAGTAACAGTGTGTGAAAACCTTGTGAAGACTTACAGAAAACGTTTGACCTGTCTGAAAATGTCTGGCTGACATCATAATGTCTGGATGACGTCATAATGTCTGGATGACGTCATAATGTCTGGATGACGTCATAATGTCTGGATGACATCATAATGTCTGGATGACATCATAATGATGTTTGTTTCCAACACCAGGGATGTTTTCCTGAATAAGTTAGATCTGCTGTGTGTTTTGTTTCCTTGCCATGATATGAACGAGTATCGCGATACTGGTTTGGTTGAAAAAGCACTCTGAAATTGTGAAAATGAAGATAATGCTCTTTTTGTCTAAGAGTAATAATAATAATAATAATAAACCAATGACTGTTCATCTGGGTAAGGGGGTAGGCTCTAGACTATCCTATCAGCCAATCAGGGCTGTGTATGTAAATATATTAAAATGTGTTTCCTAACACACACACACAATCAGACTGAGCATTTCAAGGGCCAAAGGAGGCTCAGGGAAATACATGATAAAACATATATTTGAGTTATTTTCATTAAATAAACTGTGATTTATTAGACATACAGTGATGATTTAAAAATAAAATGACAAAGACTACACAGTGGCGTTAATAGCTGTCAAATACTTGCTTCCTCTGTCCTGAGAATCTCAATTGCATTTCCTTGATTCGTCGCATCCTCTCTCCTGGTATCCATCTCAAAACCCATTGGATGAGAAGGTCGGTGGTCCTTATCCCTCTCACCTTCTTATCCAATGGGTTTTGAGAAGGAGGCAAGGACAGATTCTCCCATTGTTTCCCCCATTCCTCACCTCCCTCTCAAAGCCCATTGGGGGGAGAGGAGGGAAGGCTCCTCCCTTCAGGCTACAATGGACTTTCAAGGAGAGAAAAGGAGTGGAGGAAACAAGGACAGAGGAAGCAACAATTTGACGGCTAGTTTTCAGACACACACACACACACACACACACACACACAATGCATTGCATAATCAGTAGCATTACATCACAGTGAGAGGTCAGCCACAGTAGAGCTGTGGGATTGGATTTCACTATGGGGGTTTAGATATCAGAATCAGCATGGACGAGACAGAGAAGGACGTGTGTGTGTGTGTGTGTGTTTGCCTGTCTGTCTGTGTGTGTGTGTGTGTGTGTGTGTGTGTGTGTGTGTGTGTGTGTGTGTGTGTGTTTTTGCCTGTGTGTGTGTGTGTGTGTGTGTGTGTGTGTGTGTGTGTGTGTGTGTGTGTGTGTGTGTGTGTGTGTGTGTGTGTGTGTGTGTGTGTGTGTGTGTGTGTTTGCCTGTGTGTGTGTGTGTGTCTCTTTTAATACAAATAGATAATACATCTATTAATAGTTCTCCTTTGAGCGGAGGATTTATTATTGTAGAGTGAGGGACTGACATTAAAAAATCTACGTCCCAAATGGTGCCCTATTCCCTTTATAGTGTACACTACTTTGACAAGGGCCCATAGGGAATGGGGTGCACACTACTTTGACCAGGGCCCATAGGGAATGGGGTGCACACTACTTTGACCAGGGCCCATAGGGAATAGGGTGCACACTACTTTGACCAGGGCCCATAGGGAATAGGGTGCACACTACTTTGACCAGGGCCCATAGGGAATAGGGTGTACACTACTTTGACCAGGGCCCATAGGGAATAGGGTGTACACTACTTTGACCAGGGCCCATAGGGAATAGGGTGTACACTACTTTGACCAGGGCCCATAGGGAATAGGGTGCACACTACTTTGACCAGGGCCCATAGGGAATGGGGTGCACACTACTTTGACCAGGGCCCATAGGGAATGGGGTGCACACTACTTTGACCAGGGCCCATAGGGAATGGGGTGCACACTACTTTGACCAGGGCCCATAGGGAATGGGGTGTACACTACTTTGACCAGGGCCCATAGGGAATAGGGTGCACACTACTTTGACCAGGGCCCATAGGGAATAGGGTGCACACTACTTTGACCAGGGCCCATAGGGAATAGGGTGTACACTACTTTGACCAGGGCCCATAGGGAATAGGGTGCACACTACTTTGACCAGGGCCCATAGGGAATAGGGTGCACACTACTTTGACCAGGGCCCATAGGGAATAGGGTGTACACTACTTTGACCAGGGCCCATAGGGATTAGGGTGCCATTTGGGATGCACAGATTGTATAGTGAGTGATTGAGATTCAATGGGACAAAAACTATCCTAAACTGCATGTAGTATGTAGTTAGGTTAAGCTAAGTTAAACCACATGAGATGGGTTTGTTTTTAGTTAGGTTAAGTTAAGTTAAACCACATGTGATGGGTTTGTATATAGTTAGGTTAAGTTAAGTTATTAAACCACGAGATGGGTTTGTATATACAGTAGTTAGGTTAAGTTAAGTTAAACCACATGTGATGGGTTTGTTTTTAGTTAGGTTAAGTTAAGTTAAACCACATGTGATGGGTTTGTATATAGTTAGGTTAAGTTAAGTTATTAAACCACGAGATGGGTTTGTATATACAGTAGTTAGGTTAAGTTAAGTTAAACCACATGTGATGGGTTTGTTTTTAGTTAGGTTAAGTTAAGTTAAACCACATGTGATGGGTTTGTATATAGTTAGGTTAAGTTAAGTTAAACCACATGAGATGGGTTTGTTTTTAGTTAGGTTAAGCTAAGTTAAACCACATGAGATGGGTTTGTATGTAACTGAATGTAGTATATAGTTAGGTTAAGTTAATGTATGAATTGTGCTAGCTCTATTCTATATATTTAATGTATGAATTGTGCTAGCTCTATTCTATATATTTAATGTATGAATTGTGCTAGCTCTATTCTATATAGTTAATGTATGAATTGTGCTAGCTCTATTCTATATATTTAATGTATGAATTGTGCTAGCTCTATTCTATATAGTTAATGTATGAATTGTGCTAGCTCTATTCTATATATTTAATGTATGAATTGTGCTAGCTCTATTCTATATATTTAATGTATGAATTGTGCTAGCTCTATTCTATATATTTAATGTATGAATTGTGCTAGCTCTATTCTATATATTTAATGTATGAATTGTGCTAGCTCTATTCTATATAGTTAATGTATGAATTGTGCTAGCTCTATTCTATATAGTTAATGTATGAATTGTGCTAGCTCTATTCTATATATTTAATGTATGAATTGTGCTAGCTCTATTCTATATAGTTAATGTATGAATTGTGCTAGCTCTATTCTATATAGTTAATGTATGAATTGTGCTAGCTCTATTCTATATAGTTAATGTATGAATTGTGCTAGCTCTATTCTATATATTTAATGTATACCAAAATGCTCTCACTGTCTCACTGTATTTTCCATTGGTTTTGTCTTGTCTTCCATCACACCTGATTCCAATTCCATCAATTCCATGTTGTGTATTTAACCCTCTGTTCCCCCCCATGTCCTTGTCCGTGATTGTTTGTTGTAGTGCTTGTGCTGTTAGTTACCGGGTTTTGTTTGACACATTTATTTTGTATTATTCTGTTGACGGTGGTTTTATGGTTATTAAACACGACCGTTGTCAACCAGTTTCCGCTCTCCTGCGCCTGACCTCTCTGCCGCCAGTAGCATGACATCACAAAAGGGGTAAGAGTTGAGGTTTTTGGATTGGTTTAAAACATCAAGGTCAGGCATTCATTCCCGAATGGTGAGGGTTAAGGGTTAAAAGAACAGGGTTTTTATAAAACAAACACAAATCTAAACGAGTGTCTACCACTGGGATTGAACAGACAACCTTTGGAACCGGAGGGATTACACCTATCCAGCACCCCATGTCCACAACACACTAGCAAAACCCATCT
Source organism: Oncorhynchus clarkii lewisi (assembly GCF_045791955.1). NCBI lineage: Eukaryota > Metazoa > Chordata > Actinopteri > Salmoniformes > Salmonidae > Oncorhynchus > Oncorhynchus clarkii. Next base: position 71,392,611 of record NC_092162.1, read on the forward strand.
GGCTGCTAACACAGCAATGTCATTTATTGAGACAAGTCCTCACCCTGTTCAGGGCACGGTGTGTGTGTGAGAGAGTGAGTGAGAGAGGGAGAGAGAGAGAGGGAGAGAGAGAATGAGAGATAGACAGAGGTCTGTGTGTCTCACCCTGTTCAGGGCACGGTGTGTGTGTGTGTGTGTGAGAGAGAGAGGGAGAGAGATAGTGAGAATGAGAGAGAGACAGAGCTCTGTGTGTCTCACCCGGTTCAGGGCACGGTGTGTGTGTGTGTGTGTGTGTGTGTGTGTGTGGGAGAGAGCGAGAGAGAGAATGAGAATGAGAGAGAGACAGAGGTCTGTGTGCCTCACCTGGTTCAGGGCACGGTGTGTGTGTGTGTGTGAGGGAGAGAGCGAGAGAGAGGGAGAGAGAGAATGAGAGAGAGACAGAGGTCTGTTTGTGTGTGAGAGAGTGAGTGAGATAGGGAGAGAGAGAGTGAAAGAGCTAGAGACAGAATGAGAGAGAGACAGAGGTCTGTGTGTCTCACCCGGTTCAGGGCACGGTGTGTGTGTGTGTGTGTGAGAGAGAGTGAGCGAGGGAGAGAGCGAGAGAGATAATGAGAATGAGAGAGAGACAGAGGTCTGTGTGCCTCACCCGGTTCAGGGCACGGTGTGTGTGTGTGTGTGTGTGAGAATGAGTGAGTGAGAGAGGGAGAGAGCGAGCAAGAATGAGAGAGAGACAGAGGTCTCTGTGCCAGTTCAGGGCACGGTGTGTGTGTGAGAGAGAGAGGGAGAGAGAGAATGAGAGAGAGGCAGAGGTCTGTGTGTGTGTGAGAGAGTGAGTGAGAGAGGGAGAGAGAGAGAGAGAGCTAGAGAGAGAATGAGAGAGAGACAGAGGTCTGTGTGTGTGTGAGAGAGTGAGTGAGAGAGGGAGAGAGAGAGAGAGAGCTAGAGAGAGAATGAGAGAGAGACAGGTCTGTGTGTCTCACCCGGTTCTCCACAGCCAGTATGACCAGATTACAGTAGGCATCAGGGCATGGTGTCGGCTCCAGTGGGTTATGGTTTCTCCTCTCCCAGCTTCCATAGCTCTTCCCCCTCTCCCAGCTCCCTGTACAGGCCTGCCTGCGTTCCCAACTCCCTCCCTGGGGATGCTTCCTCTCCCAGCTGCCTCCAGGCTTCCCTCCAGCTCCATGCCTCTTCTCCCAGCTACCTATATAGATTACAGTTTAGTATAGTTTTTTATTATATTTACACTTACAAATACACTTTAGCAGTTTAAAATACAGGAAACAGTATCGCTTACATGACATAAAATAATGAGCGTGATTAAAAAGAGAAACATGAACCATTTCAAACTGCACCTCCTCCAACTCCACTGGCCCCGTGTCTTTTCTCCCAACTCCCCCCGACCGGTCTGGGTCGGTCCCAGCTCCCGCTCACTGGCCTCTTCTCCCAGCTTCCTCCTCCAGGCTTCCTGGTCTGTCTCCGCTCCCAGCTTCCTCCTACCCTGGGCTGCCTCTCTAGGCTGCCACCAGCACCTCAAATCAAATAAAACTTTTCTGTTAAGTGCATTTAAAATCACACTTTTCTGTTAAAACAATAAAATGAAAAGAAGTACAAGGAAACAAGAAGCACCTCCAGCCACTCCACCAGCTCCTCCTCCCCCTCCTCCCCCAGCACCCTGCACCAGGGCTGGGTTGGGTTGCGGCTGTGGCTGTGGCTGCTTGGAGGAGGGTTTGTGGTTCTTCCAGTCCACTCCACAGATGGTGTGTCTGCGCTCCATAGTGCCACCTGCTGGACGTGGGTCAGAGTTGCTCATGGTCTGACGACGAGCCTCGATACCTCCTGGGTTTCTCTTCTCCAGGCTGTTACCTCCCGCCAGGACGGTATCTACCTTTAAACCTGGAGGAAGAGGAGGATGGAGGAAGAGGAGGATGAGGAAGAGGGGGAAGAGGAGGATGGAGGAGGTGGAGGATAGAGGAAGAGGAGGATGGAGGAAGAGGAGGATGGAGGAAGAGGAGGATGGAGGAGGAGGAGGATGGAGGAAGAGGGGGATGGAGGAAGAGGAGGATGAGGAGGATGGAGGAAGAGGAGGATGGAGGAGGAGGAGCAGGAGGAAGAGGATGGAGGAGGAGGAGGAGGATGGAGGAAGAGGAGGATAGAGGAAGAGGAGGATGGAGGAAGAGGAGGATGGAGGAAGAGGAGGGTGGAGGAAGAGGAGGATGGAGGAAGAGGAGGATGGAGGAGGAGGATGGAGGAGGAGGAGCAGGAGGAGGAAGGAGGAGGAGGATGAGGAGGAGGAAGAGGATGGAGGAGGAGGATGGAGGAAGAGGAGGATAGAGGAAGAGGAGGATGGAGGAAGAGGAGGATGGAGGAAGAGGAGGGTGGAGGAAGAGGAGGATGGAGGAAGAGGAGGATGGAGGAGGAGGATGGAGGAGGAGGAGCAGGAGGAGGAAGGAGGAGGAGGATGAGGAGGAGGAGGAAGAGGATGGAGGAAGAGGATGGAAGAGGAGGAGGATGGAGGAGGGGCAGGAGGGGGATGGAAGAGTAGGAGGAGCAGGAGAATGGAGGATGCAGGAGGAGGAGGATGGAGGAGGAGGAAGAGGAGTATGGATGAGGAAGAAGAGGAGTATGGAGGAGCAGGAGGAAGATGAAGGAGGAAGATGGAGGAGGAGGAGTACAGAGGAAGAGGAGTATGGAGGAGCAGGAGGAGGAGGAGGATGGAGGAGCAGGTGGAGGATGAAGGAGGAGGAGGAGGATGGAGCAGGAGGAGGAAGAGGAGGAGAAGGGGAGGAGGGGGAGAAGGAGGAGGAGGAGTGTCACCAAACACATACTTTCCAGATTCAGATTGATTCATCCACAACCATGTAGTATTTACAGCATAGTAAATCAAATCTTGACATCATTGTCTGAAAAAAAGCCATGGAACGAGAGCAAACTCTGTCGGGAGCGTGCGTCATGAGACCGAGGCTATCTGCCAGACCACTCACTCAAAGAGCTCCTTTATAGTAGAATCCTAAAACTAGGATCTAAAGACGGTGACATCTAGTGGAAGCCTTAGGAAGTGCAAGCACATCCATAACTATCAGGGATTTGAATAGGCACAGTTTTGAAAATCGATTTCTACCTTCCTGTTTGGATTTCCTCTCAGGTTTTTGTCTGCCATATGAGTTCTGTTATACTCACAGACATCATTCAAACAGTTTTAAAAACTTCAGAGTGTTTTTTTATCCAATACTAATAATAATATGCATATATTAGCATCTGGGACAGAGTAGGAGGCAGTTCAGTTTGGGCACGCTATTCATCCAAAAGTGAAAATGCTGCCCGCTGTCCCCAAAAAGTTAATAGAGGCTGAATCCAGACATGGAATGATCATTGAAATGTGCAGTGAGTGAGTTACTGAGCTGCCTTGCCTGTTTTGAGCACCAGGAGGTGCAGTGCGTCATCTCTCAGGTAGGAGGCAGCAGCGATCTCGTGCGTAGGGATTCTCAGCAGCAGTTTCTCGTTGTCTCGCCAGGTCAGAAGAAGACATCGGGCTGACAGGCTCAGGATACAGTCCTGCTCAACGCTGGTCTTCAGGGGAAGCACCTTCAGCTGCTGCGCAACCACAAAACAACAGAGACACATATTACACACCAGAGATACAGACACATGCTATGTAATTACTATTTATACAACGGGTGGGTCTAATCCTGAATGCTGATTGTTTAAAAACACATTCCAGGAGGTGTCTATTCCACAAGTTACCACCGGCTAAATCTAGGATGTTAAAATGCATATTTACTCTGTTCCATCTGACTGCGTAATCCACTGTCTCATCAGCCCAGCCAGGCAATTTATAACCTTGATCTCCACTATAAAAAGCATCTAGACATTATCTCACATGTCTTTTAGACTAACATTTGGTTTTCAACGGCAGAGATTTGTAATAACCTGTCTGTTTATCTATATGACATTTGCATCATTGTTTCAATATTAAAATTCAATCTCTAACTATCCCATAGTAATGACGTGTCGGAAGTCGGGACACGACAGACATGTAGGCAATGTTTCTCAACCGGTCGAAATCATAATTCAGCTGGCATCATTTTTATGGAATTTAACAACAAAAAATATAAATTGAAAAAGTTACAACGAAACACAGCTAGTTTTCAGTCTTTCCAGTTTCAGTATGAAGTGATTGTGTTACTGTGTTGTTGGCTAGCTCCTTTGAACAACAGTGTCCTGATGAGAGAGCACATTTTCAATGCCAGGTGAAATCACGCCTCGTTAGCTCATTGTTATGGATGTATCCAAGTAAATGTCAATAAAAAAACAGCTTAAACGAATGTAAATACAGTTACTTTGCTGTTATTTTGACATGACCATAAGTTAGCTGTAGCTAGCTAGATAGCAAGGGAAAAGAACGTTGTATGGCAATGGAACATTTAGAACGAACGACTGGGTCCATTGATACAGAACAAAAAAGACTGACCGACTGGGTGTGAATAGATCGAGGCCAGTCAGTTAAACATCTATGCATGCTGTGCTCCAGTATTGTTTTTCCACTGTTTTATTGGACAAACTCACCCTGGCTGTGTCCAGGAGCTGCAGCAGTTCATCTCTACTGGAAGGGTTTAGAGAGCACGACACCCAAGTCAGGTGACCCAGGAACTACGAGGACAACAAGGATCAGAGTTTAGCATCACTGTACTAGATAAAAGCAAAAAAGACAGTGATACCCACCCAGAGAGAGAGCAGGACACCCACATCAAATCACATTTTATTCATCACATGCTTCGTAACCACAGGTGTAGACTAACAGTGAAATACTGACGGGCCCTTCCCAACAATGTAGAGAGAAACAACAGGTGTAGACTAACAGTGAAATGCTGACAGGCCCTTCCCAACAATGTAGAGAGAAACAACAGGTGTAGACTAACAGTGAAATACTGACGGGCCCTTCCCAACAATGTAGAGAGAAACAACAGGTGTAGACTAACAGTGAAATGCTTTCTGATGGGCCCTTCCCAACAATGTAGAGAGTAACAACAGGTGTAGACTAACAGTGAAATACTGACAGGCCCTTCCCAACAATGTAGAGAGTAACAACAGGTGTAGACTAACAGTAAAATGCTGACGGGCCCTTCCCAACAATGTAGAGAGAAACAACAGGTGTAGACTAACAGTGAAATGCTGACAGGCCCTTCCCAACAATGTAGAGAGAAACAACAGGTGTAGACTAACAGTGAAATGCTTTCTGATGGACCCTTCCCAACAATGTAGAGAGAAACAACAGGTGTAGACTAACAGTGAAATGCTGACGGGCCCTTCCCAACAATGTAGAGAGAAACAACTGGTGTAGACTAACAGTGAAATGCTGACAGGCCCTTCCCAACAATGTAGAGAGAAACAACAGGTGTAGACTAACAGTGAAATGCTGACAGGCCCTTCCCAACAATGTAGAGAGAAACAACAGGTGTAGACTAACAGTGAAATGCTGATGGGCCCTTCCCAACAATGTAGAGAGAAACAACAGGTGTAGACTAACAGTGAAATGCTGACAGGCCCTTTCCAACAATGTAGAGAGAAACAACAGGTGTAGACTAACAGTGAAATGCTGATGGGCCCTTCCCAACAATGTAGAGAGAAACAACAGGTGTAGACTAACAGTGAAATGCTGACAGGCCCTTCCCAACAATGTAGAGAGAAACAACAGGTGTAGACTAACAGTGAAATGCTTTCTGACAGGCCCTTCCCAACAATGTAGAGAGAAACAACAGGTGTAGACTAACAGTGAAATGCTGATGGGCCCTTCCCAACAATGTAGAGAGAAACAACAGGTGTAGACTAACAGTGAAATGCTGATGGGCCCTTCCCAACAATGTAGAGAGAAACAACAGGTGTAGACTAACAGTGAAATGCTTTCTGATGGGCCCTTCCCAACAATGTAGAGAGAAACAACAGGTGTAGACTAACAGTGAAATGCTGACAGGCCCTTCCCAACAATGTAGAGAGAAACAACAGGTGTAGACTAACAGTGAAATGCTGATGGGCCCTTCCCAACAATGTAGAGAGAAACAACAGGTGTAGACTAACAGTGAAATGCTTTCTGATGGGCCCTTCCCAACAATGTAGAGAGAAACAACAGGTGTAGACTAACAGTGAAATGCTGACAGGCCCTTCCCAACAATGTAGAGAGGAACAACAGGTGTAGACTAACAGTGAAATGCTGACAGGCCCTTCCCAACAATGTAGAGAGAAACAACAGGTGTAGACTAACAGTGAAATGCTTTCTGATGGGCCCTTCCCAACAATGTAGAGAGAAACAACAGGTGTAGACTAACAGTGAAATGCTGACAGGCCCTTCCCAACAATGTAGAGAGAAACAACAGGTGTAGACTAACAGTGAAATGCTGACAGGCCCTTCCCAACAATGTAGAGAGAAACAACAGGTGTAGACTAACAGTGAAATGCTGATGGGCCCTTCCCAACAATGTAGAGAGAAACAACAGGTGTAGACTAAAAGTGAAATGCTTTCTGATGGGCCCTTCCCAACAATGTAGAGAGTAACAACAGGTGTAGACTAACAGTGAAATGCTTTCTGACGGGCCCTTCCCAACAATGTAGAGAGAAACAAACAGGTGTAGACTAACAGTGAAATGCTGACGGGCCCTTCCCAACAATGTAGACAGAAACAACAGGTTTAGACTAACAGTGAAATGCTTTCTGATTGGCCCGTCCCAACAATGTAGAGAGAAACAACAGGTGTAGACTAACAGTGAAATGCTTTCTGATGGGCCCGTCCCAACAATGTAGAGAGAAACAACAGGTGTAGACTAACAGTGAAATGCTTTCTGATGGGCCCGTCCCAACAATGTAGAGAGAAACAAAATAGAGAAATATAGAAAAGTAAAACACAGTAATAAAATGAATAATAAATACACAATGAGTATCATAACATGGCTCTATACACAGGGTACCAGTACTGAGTCCATGTGTAGGGGTACGAGGCAATAACATGGCTTTATACACAGGGTACCAGTACTGAGTCCATGTGTAGGGGTACGAGGTAATAACATGGCTTTATACACAGGGTACCAGTACTGAGTCCATGTGCAGGGGTACGAGGTAATACCATGGCTATATACACAGGGTACCAGTACTGAGTCCATGTGCAGGGGTACGAGGTCAATAACATGGCTTTATACACAGGGTACCAGTACTGAGTCCATTTGTAGGGGTGCGAGGTAATAACATGGCTTTATACACAGGGTACCAGTACTGAGTCCATGTGCAGGGGTACGAGGTAATACCATGGCTATATACACAGGGTACCAGTACTGAGTCCATGTGTAGGGGTACGAGGTAATAACATGGCTTTATACACAGGGTACCAGTACGAGGTCATTGTCGTAGATGTGTACATATAACTAGCAATAAAGTGACAGATAGTGAACACTAGCAGCATTGTATTTTGATGAGTTAGTGAAAGAAGGGTCATGCAGGTCAATTTGTTTAACTATTTAACTCAGTATTTATCAGTCTTATTTATTTTGTTCCGGGATGCAGTACCGGACTGTCCCCCCTGGTCCCAGGGTCCTGAGCTTCGAGGGCACCATAGTGAGCTTTGAGGGCACCATAGTGTTGAACGCTGCGCTGTAGTCAATAAACAGCATTCTCACATAGGTATTCCTCTTGTCCAGGTGGGAAGGGGCAGCGTGGAGTGCAATAGAGATTGCATCATCTGTGGATGAGTTGGGGCAGTATGCAAATCGGAGTGGGCGCAAGGTGTCTGGGATGATGGTGTTGATGTGAGCCATGACCAGCCTTTCAAAGCATTTCACGGCTACAGACGTGTGTGCTACAGGTCGGCAGGTTACCTTGGCGTTCTTGGGCACAGGGACTATGGTGGTCTGCTTGAAACATGTAGGTATTACAGACTTATTCAGGGAGAGGTTAAAAATGTCAGTGAAGACTTGTACTCATGCTGGTATTCCATCCGGCATGCGGCATTGCGAATGTTAACCTTTTTAAAGGTCTTACTCACATCAACTACTGAGAGCGTAATCACACAGTCGTCAGGAACAGCTGGTGCTCTCGCCCTTTGCTCAGTGTTGTTTGCCTCGACGCGAGCACAGAAGGTAACCCAGGAACTGAGGAGGAGGAAGTACAATGGTATGTCTGGTTGTGTCCCAAACACAAGACATCTTCTCTAGTAACAACCACAACTTGTGTTTGAGACATAGCCTATGCCTGTGTTTGCAAGTCTATTATCTATAAGTCTAGATGATGTGTCCTCCTCACCTTTGATACAACTATTGATTGATTAGTTGACGTCTCACCTTGACCTCCTTCTCTACATAGTCATAGATGAGTCTCTCTGGGTGGATGAGGAAGTCTGGAGGGTAGAGGGGTACGGTGTGGAGTGGTCTACGAGACACACTACTCCTGTCTGTCTGTCTGCGCCCCGACTTAGAGAAGACCAGGAGCTTGATGGGTGATACAAAGCCCTGAGGAAGGAGAGAGAGAGAGAGAGAGACAGAGAGAGAGAGAGAGAGAGACAGAGAGAGAGAGAGAGAGAGAGAGAGAGACAGAGAGAGAGAGAGAGAGAGAGAGAGGAGATGGAGGAAGAGAGAGACAGAGAGGAGATGGAGGAAGGAGAGAGGGAGAGAGATAGAGGAGAGATGGAGGAAGAGAGAGAGAGAAGGAGAGGTAGGGAAGGAAGGAAAAAAGAGAGAGAGTGACGGAGAGAGAGGGCAAGAGGGTGTTTTTTTTCTTTCATACTGGGGTAGTGGGGTATGGTGTGGAGGAGTCGACCAGGCGCTTGATGGGGGAGGCACAAGACCTGAGACATCTGAAAATGTCATAGCTGCATACTCTCTCTGATCGACGCCGATTGATGCAACACATTTCATATAAAAATCAGAAAACATTTTTTTTTTTTTACAGCTACATTGAAGACTGTGTAGGTTCATGCTTTCTGAAAGTCTTAAAACCCCAGTTAATGTCTAATGGTGCAGTATTACAGATTTTTTTTGTGTCTGTGTGTGTGTGTCTGTGTGTGTGTGTGAATTCAACAGCAAGTCAAGGCTGAGTAATTAACAACAGACTCCTATCTGTCTTTTCGCTCCGCCTCTTCCCTCGTTCCCACTCTCTATCAATACAGTTTCTATAATCACTTTCAGTGCAATTTTTGGTGCAACTCTTCACAGATCATCAAAAAAAGGCAGTTATTTCAAAATCTCTTTTAATCACCAAACTTAATCAGCGTTTCATCTAGAAATGCATGTTTCAAATAGCTAGACAAACAGTCATAGAAAGTACTTTTCTTTCACAATGCAATGCTCACATTACTTTTAATAGGATTCCCTTCTCTGTTGTTAAAATACGTTTTGCCATCACTTTAATCCAACTGCTCTTAATTGATGATCGTTTAAAGGTTTTGGTAAAAACCTAGAGATTTAACACGTCAACTGGTTTGTCAACTACAGATGATGAGAACTTTAATAATGAAAATGTACCAGTACCAGTCAAAACATGTGGACACACCGTTCAAGGGTTTTTCTTTCTTGAATAAAAAACTGGAATAGATGCATTTGTGTAGAGTGCTGCCATTTCACATGAATCATAAGAGAATGTGTGTGTGTGTGTGTGTGTGTGTGTGTGTGTGTGTGTAATTCTGTGCATTTTTGTGTGTTTTTTTTTTGTGTGCTTAATTCGTGAGAACAGACACACATTTAACCAGCTACACACAAGCCTTTTCAACAACCACGCGAGAGTTTATATTTCATTTTTGTTCTTAAACTCGATGTAGGATCAGGCAAAATCCCTTGAGTTGCGCACCTTATGCAGGTTTGGTCCTCGGTTGGTTGCCATGTGTCCATATCGAGTGGAATGTCTAGGTCCGCTTGTCAACGGATGTGGAAAGCATAGTGCAACCTAGGAGTTTGGTTTCTAGTTTTGAGTCGGTTGATCCACTTCCATCTCTGACACGTGGAAACCGGAGGGGGGAAGGGAGGGGGTGCACTCCACACATATGCGCGTAGGCCGGAGGGGTCCGGGCGCGGCCGGCCAAAGTTGTGGGCCCCATGGTTGTAGATTGACCCATTGGTTAAAGAGTCGGCTGCAAATTAATTACTTAAAAAATCCTACAATGTGATTTTCTGGATTTTTGTTTTAGATTCCATCTCTCACAGTTGAAGTGTACCTATGATAAAAATTACAGACCTCTACATGCTTTGTAAGTAGGAAAACCTGCAAAATCGGCAGGGTATCAAATACTTGTTCACCCCACTGTATATATTTTTTGTATTTAACCTTTATTTAACATGACAAATCAGTTAAGAACAAATTCTTATCTACAATGACGTCCTACTCCCGGCCCAAACCTGGGCCAATTTTGCGCCGCCTTATGGGACTCCCAATCACGGCCCGGATGTGATACAGCCTGGATTCGAACCAGGGACTGTAGTAAAACACCTCTTGCACTGAGATGCAGTGCCTTTAGACCGCTGGGCCACTCGAGGTGCCCTGATAGCAGCAACATCCTTAATGGTGAAACAGCCACCGCTCATCAAGAAAACAAAACCAATAACATTGGCGGAGGGGCAGAGAGTTGGCGCTGTTTCCCCTACAGAGGATTCCACTTTCAAGTTAAATCTACCAGACACCGTATGTCATTTTCAGAGCTGTTGTAGCCCAATGTCACACACAACCATGTAAAGTATGGTGGACACTGTGACAGTACTTACTAAATAACCCTCTGGCCACGCACAAATAAGACAGACAGACAGACAGACAGACAGACAGACAGACAGGCAGGCAGGCAGGCAGGCAGGCAGGCAGGCAGGCAGGCAGGCAGGCAGGCAGGCAGGCAGGCAGGCAGGCAGGCAGACAGACAGACAGACAGACAGACAGACAGACAGACAGACAGACACACACACACACAGTAAACAACGCAAACCGCACTGCCAAAGGCCGAAACAATAGAATGACGGCCATCTTGGCTCTGTCACTCTACCTCTGTATCAGAACCCTCTGCCTGAGGAAACCTTTCACCTAATGGGCTTGAACATGAACAGAACATGAACAGAACTTACCTTCTTGGCTTTCTTAGTGGGCTCATAGTCCATCCCTGAAGTAGGCAATGGTGTGTGGTAAGTGGCGTCTCTCTGTGGGCTGGTTTTGGGCTGAGGGCTGACGGCTGGGACGTGTGTGTGGTAAGTGCCGTCTCTCTGTGAGGTGCGGGCTGGTTTTGGGCTAAGGGCTGACGGCTGGGACGTGTGTGTGAGTTCCTGGCACTCAACAAAGACCTCAGGAGCACAGGAGAGTCGTAGGAAACAGAGGAAACCCACTTCCTGTTAGACAGGAAACTCCACCAGAGCCTGATAATAAACTAACAAAGACAGACAGACAGACAGACAAACACACACACACATACACACCAACACACACCAACACACACACACACACACACACACAAACACGCACAAACACACACACACACACACACAAATACACACACACACACACACACACACACACACACACACACACACACACACACACACACACACACACACACACACACACAGCCTGTCCTGATAACAGAGGAATAAACACACAAAAGCACATATGCATGCCTTCATACTGATTAAGACACACACACACACTGCACACACACACTGCACACACACACTGTACATACACACTGCACAAACACACACACTGCACATACACACTGCGCATACACACTGCACACACAGAACACAACACAAAACACACCACAGAACATAAACATACACTAAACTCCCCTTTACTCAGTAGTATCCCCATGCATGCCTTCATACTGATTAAGACACACACACACACTGCACACACACACTGCACACACACACTGCACACACACACACTGCACACACACACACTGCACACACACACTGCACACACACACACACTGCACACACACACTGCACATACACACTGCGCATACACACTGCACACACAGAACACAACACCAAACACACCACAGAACATAAACATACACTAAACTCCCCTTTACTCAGTAGTATCCCCCAAGCTGGACCAATAAGGTGCCAGTTCTCACCACCAGAGGTCAGTGGAAGACAGTGTGAGGGGCGGGGCATACCATGCCAGTGACTCTTTCAGCGTCTTTATCACAGGAGGGAGCTGATAGGAGGACGGCTCATAATAACAGCTGGAACGGAACCAATGGAAAGGCATCAAACACATGGAAACCATGGAAACCATTCCACTCATAAACATGCGCCAGTCCTCCCAAATTAAGTCACCACCAACCTCCTGTGATCTTTAAGTACTACTGTCTGTGGGACAGGACGGGGGAGGACAAGACAAAGTCAATGGCACCCTAATCCCTATGTAGTGCACTACTTTAGACCAGAGCCCTATGGCACCCTAATCCCTATGTAGTGTACTACTTTAGACCAGAGCCCTATGGCACCCTATTCCCTATATTGTGCACTACTTTAGACCAGAGCCCTATGGCACCTTATTCCCTATATATAGTGCACTACTTTAGACCAGAGCCCTATGGCACCTTATTCCCTATATAGTGCACTACTTTAGACCAGAGCCCTATGGCACCTTATTCCCTATATAGTGCACTACTTTAGAACAGAGACCTATGGCACCCTATTCCCTATAAAATACACTGTCCTAGCTTTAGAAAATACATTTAAGGGCCATGTTTTTTTTTCATTCTGTTGGATTATCAACCTTTTAGAGTTCATAGAAATAGAAAATATAGAAAGATTCATCAGTGACATTAAAGTGGAGGCCCATTCTATAGGTGATATGTATATGGTAGAGCTGCCTTTATTCTTCATATCAGACCAAGGCAAGGGTAGTGTCCTATCAGAACAAGGCCAGGGTAGTGTCCTATCAGACCAAGGCCAGGGTAGTGTCCTATCAGACCAAGGCCAGGGTAGTGTCCTATCAGAACAAGGCCAGGGTAGTATCCTATCAGACCAAGGCCAGGGTAGTGTCCTATCAGACCAAGGCCAGGGTAGTGTCCTATCAGAACAAGGCCAGGGTAGTGTCCTATCAGACCGAGGCCAGTGTAGTGTCCTATCAGACCAAGGCCAGGGTAGTATCTTATCAGACCAAGACCAGGGTAGTTTCCTAACAGACCAAGGCCAGGGTAGTATCCTATCAGACCAAGGCCAGGGTAGTGTCCTATCAGAACAAGGCCAGGGTAGTATCCTATCAGACCAAGGCCAGGGTAGTGTCCTATCAGACCAAGGCCAGGGTAGTGTCCTATCAGAACAAGGCCAGGGTAGTGTCCTATCAGACCAAGGCCAGTGTAGTGTCCTATCAGACCAAGGCCAGGGTAGTGTCCTATCAGAACAAGGCCAGGGTAGTGTCCTATCAGACCGAGGCCAGTGTAGTGTCCTATCAGACCAAGGCCAGGGTAGTATCTTATCAGACCAAGACCAGGGTAGTGTCCTAACAGACCAAGGCCAGGGTAGTATCCTATCAGACCAAGGCCAGGGTAGTGTCCTATCAGAACAAGGCCAGGGTAGTATCCTATCAGACCAAGGCCAGGGTAGTGTCCTATCAGACCAAGGCCAGGGTAGTGTCCTATCAGAACAAGGCCAGGGTAGTGTCCTATCAGACCAAGGCCAGTGTAGTGTCCTATCAGACCAAGGCCAGGGTAGTATCCTATCAGACCAAGGCCAGGGTAGTGTCCTATCAGACCAAGGCCAGGGTAGTATCCTATCAGACCAAGGCCAGGGTAGTATCCTATCAGAACAAGGCCAGGGTAGTGTCCTATCAGAACAAGGCAAGGGTAGTGTCCTACCAGAACAAGGCCAGGATTGTGTCCTATCAGAACAAGGCCAGGGTAGTGTCCTATCAGAACAAGGCCAGGGTAACAAGGCCAGGGTAGTGTCCTATAAGAACAAGGCCAGGGTAGTGCCCTATCAGAACAAGACCAGGGTAGTGTCCTATCAGAACAAGGCCAGTGTAACAAGGCCAGGGTAGTGTCCTATCAGAACAAGGCCAGGGTAGTGTCCTATCAGAACAAGGCCAGTGTAACAAGGCCAGGGTAGTGTCCTATCAGAACAAGGCCAGGGTAGTGTCCTATCAGAATAAGGCAGGTGTAACAAGGCCAGGGTAGTGTCCTATCAGAACAAGGCCAGGGTAGTGTCCTATCAGAACAAGTCCAGGGTAGTGTCCTATCAGAACAAGGCCAGGGTAGTGTCCTATCAGAACAAGGCCAGGATAGTGTCCTATCAGAACAAGGCCAGGGTAGTGTCCTATCAGAACAAGGCCAGTGAAACAAGGCCAGGGTAGTGTCCTATCAGAACAAGGCCAGGGTAGTGTCCTATCAGAACAAGGCCAGGGTAGTGTCCTATCAGAACAAGGCCAGGGTAGTGTCCTATCAGAACAAGGCCAGGATAGTGTCCTATCAGAACAAGGCCAGGGTAGTGTCCTATCAGAACAAGGCCAGGGTAGTGTCCTATCAGAACAAGACCTGGGTAACAAGGCCAGGGTAGTGTCCTATCAGAACAAGGCCAGGATAGTGTCCTATCAGAACAAGGCCAGGGTAGTGTCCTATCAGAACAAGGCCAGGATAGTGTCCTATCAGAACAAGGCCAGGGTAGTGTCCTATCAGATCAAGGCCAGGGTAGTGTCCTATCAGAACAAGGCCAGGGTAACAAGGCCAGGGTAGTGTCCTATCAGAACAAGGCCAGCGTAACAAGGCCAGGGTAGTGTCTTATCAGAACAAGGCCAGGGTAACAAGGCCAGGGTAGTGTCCTATCAGAACAAGGCCAGGGTAACAAGGCCAGGAGAGTGTCCTATCAGAACAAGGCCAGGGTAGTGTCCTATCAGAACAAGGCCAGGTTAGTATTCTATCAGAACAAGGCCAGGGTAGTATCCTATCAGAACAAGGCCAGGGTAGTGTCCTATCAGAACAAGGCCAGGGTAGTGTCCTTTCAGAACAAGGCCAGGGTAACAAGGCCAGGATAGTGTCCTATCAGAACAAGGCCAGGGTAGTGTCCTATCAGAACAAGGCCAGGGTAGTATCCTATCAGAACAAGGCCAGGGTAGTGTCCTATCAGAACAAGGCCAGGGTAGTATCCTATCAGAACAAGGCCAGGGTAGTATCCTATCAGAACAAGGCCAGGGTAGTATTCTGTTGAAACAAAATTGAAGGAAACAGTCAAACGGAGGTATTATTTTTATTGTCTGAGGTTTGTGCGTGGGTGTGTGTGTTTGTGTGTGTGCGTGTGTGTGTGTGTGTGTTTGTTTGTGTGTGTGTGTGTGTGTGTGTGTGTGCTTTTTTGTAGGAGTGTAGGAGTGTTGTTAACTCCTGGACACAGCGCCAAGACAAGTGGAACTAATAGCAGGTCATCTTCCCTCTGAAGAGGAACGCTGAGGAGATAGAGAAGGAGAGGGAGGGAGAGAGAAGGAGAGAGAAGTGGAGGGAAGGAGAGAAGGGAGAGTGAAAGAGAGAAGTGGAGGGAAGGAGAGAAGGGAGAGAGAAAGAGAGAGAGGGAGGGAGAGAAGGAGAGAGATAAGGAAAGAGAGAGAGAGAAAGAGAGGGAGATAGAGACAGAAAAAGAGATAGAGAAGGAGAGGGAGGGAGAGAGAAGGAGAGAGAGAGAAGTGGAGGGATGGAGAGGGAGGTGGAGAGAGAAGTGGAGGGAAGGAGAGAAGGGAGAGAGAAAGAAAGAGAGAGAAGGAGTGAGAAGGAGAGGGAGGGAGAGAGAAGGAGAGAGAGAGAAGTGGAGGGATGGAGAGGGAGGGGGAGAGAGAAGTGGAGGGAAGGAGAGAAGGGAGAGAGAAAGAAAGAGAGAGAAGGAGTGAGAAGGAGAGGGAGGGAGAGAGAAGGAGAGAGAGAGAAGTGGAGGGAAGGAGAGGGAGGGGGAGAGAAGGAGAGGGAGAGAGAAGTGGAGGGAAGGAGAGAAGGGAGAGAGAAAGAAAGAGAGAGGGAGAAAGAGAGGGAGGGAGATAAGGAGAGGACAGAGAGAGAGAGAGAGAGAGAGAGAGAGAGAGAGAGACAGGCTATGTGCACACTGCCCACAACATGAGGTGGAAACTGAGCTGCACTTCCTAACCTCCTGTCCAATGTATGACCATATTAGAGAGACATATTTCCCTCAGATTACACAGATCCACAAAGAATTAGAAAACAAATTCAAGTTTGATAAACTCCCATATCTACTGGGTGAAATACCACAGTGTGCCATCACAGCAGCAAGATTTGTGACCTGTTGCCACAAGAAAAGGTCAACCAGTGAAGAACAAACATCATTGTAAATACGACCATATTTATGCTTATTTATTTGCCCCTGTGTACTTTAACCATTTGTATATCTTTACAACACTGTATATATACATATACATATTACATTTGTAATGTCTTTATTGTTTTGAAACTTCTGTATGTGTAATGTTTACTGTTCATTTTTATAGTTTATTTCACTTTTGTATATTATCTACCTCACTTGCTTTGGCAATGTTAAAACATGCCAATATAGCCCCTTGAATTGAATTGAATTGACAGAGAAGGAGAGAGAGTTGAGAGAGACAGAGAAGGAGAGAGAGTTGAGAGAGAGAGACGAGAGGGAGTTGAGAGAGAGAGAGAAGGAGAGGGGAAGAGAGAGAGGAGAGGGGGTTGAGAGAGCGAGAATGAGAGGGGTTGAGAGAGAGGAGAGGGGGTTGAGAGAGAAGAGAGGGGGTTGAGAGAGAGGAGAGGGGGTTGAGAGAGAGGAGAGGGGGTTGAGAGAGAGAGAATGAGAGGGGGTTGAGAGAGAGAGAAGGAGAGGGGTTTGAGAGGAGAGGGAGTTGAGAGAGAGAGAAGGAGAGGGGGTTGAGAGGAGAGGGAGTTGAGATAGGAGAGAATGAGAGGGGTTGAGAGAGAGGAGAGGGGGTTGAGAGAGAGGAGAGGGGGTTGAGAGAGAGAGAATGAGAGGGGTTGAGAGAGAAGGAGAGGGGGTTGAGAGAGAGAGAGGAGAGGGAGAGAGAGAGAGAGAGGAGAGGGGGTTGAGAGAGAGAGAATGAGAGGGGGTTGAGAGAGAGAGAAGGAGAGGGGGTTGAGAGAGAGGATGAGAGGGGTTGAGAGAGAAGGAGAGGGGGTTGAGAGAGAGAGAGGAGAGGGAGAGAGAGAGAGAGGAGAGGGGGTTGAGAGAGAGAGAATGAGAGGGGGTTGAGAGAGAGAGAAGGAGAGGGGGTTGAGAGAGAGGAGAGGAGGTTGAGAGAGAGAGAGATGGGGTTGAGAGAGAGAAGGAGAGGGGGTTGAGAGAGAGAGAATGAGAGGGGTTGAGAGAGAGGAGAGGGGGTTGAGAGAGAGAGAATGAGAGGGAGTTGAGATAGAGGAGAGGGGGTTGAGAGAAAGAGAATGAGAGGGAGTTGAGAGAGAGAAGGAGAGGGGGTTGAGAGAGAGAGAAGGAGAGGGGGGAGAGAGAGAGAAGGAGAGGGGGTTGAGAGAGAGAGAATGAGAGGGGGTTGAGAGAGAGGAGAGGGAGTTGAGAGAGAGAGAAGGAGAGGGGGTTGAGAGAGAGAGACTGAGAGGGGGTTGAGAGAGAGAGAAGGCGAGGGGGTTGAGAGAGAGATGAGAGGGGGAAGAGAGAGAGAAAGAGAGGGGTTGAAAGAGAGGAGAGGGGGTTGAGAGTGAGAGAATGAGAGGGGGTTGAGAGAGAAAGAGAGGGGGAAGAGAGAGAGAAAGAGAGGAGAGGGGGTTGAGAGTGAGAGAGGGTTGAGAGAGAGAGAAGGAGAGGGGGTTGAGAGAGAGAAAGAGAGGGGGAAGAGAAAAAGAGAGGAGAGAGAGAGAAGGAGAGGGGGTTGAGAGAGAGGAGAGGGAGTTGAGAGAGAGAGAAGGAGAGGGGGTTGAGAGAGAGAGAATGAGAGGGGGTTGAGAGAGAGAGAAGGCGAGGGGGTTGAGAGAGAGAGAAGGCGAGGGGGTTGAGAGAGAGATGAGAGGGGGAAGAGAGAGAGAAAGAGAGGGGTTGAAAGAGAGGAGAGGGGGTTGAGAGTGAGAGAATGAGAGGGGGTTGAGAGAGAAAGAGAGGGGGAAGAGAGAGAGAAAGAGAGGAGAGGGGGTTGAGAGTGAGAGAGGGTTGAGAGAGAGAGAAGGAGAGGGGGTTGAGAGAGAGAAAGAGAGGGGGAAGAGAAAAAGAGAGGAGAGAGAGAGAAGGAGAGGGGGTTGAGAGAGAGAGGAGAGAAAGAGAGAGAGAAGGAGAGAGAGAAAAGGAGAGGAGGAGAGGGAGTTAAGAGAGAAGGAGAGGGAGGGAGTGAGTGTGTGTGTGTGTAATTAATGGCAGCTCGCCCCTGAGGAGAGGTGTAGCATCCCTCTGCTTGTAGTTACCACGCCGACGCAGACCAAGGGACCTACCTAACGATCTCCCTGCAGTTACTAAGGCAACCGCAGTAAAAGAGGGCACATTCGTCTTCGAGTGGCTCCTATTTTCTTGCTGTTTTCTCTCTCTTTCTTGTTTTTTTTACTTGGTAGCATTTGAACTTGAGCATGTCTCTCTCTCTCTCTCTCAATGTTCTGTATCTCTGCAGTCAGCAAGTTACAGACAGTCAGGTCTGAGTCAGAATTCTGCTCGTCTTGACTGGTAGTTTTTTCTGTCCACTGTAATTTTACTACTACAATGTTAGCAGGGCATGATGATTCCTGGGTGACCCTGAACATACAATAGTGGATAGATGGCACACAACATCAAACAAACCTCGGAACAGGAGGACAGAGTCGCAGGGAATTACCCTTTATGTCTTTCAGTGCTGCTGCAGCCTCCTGTTCTCTCTCTCTCTCTCTCTCTCTCTCTCTCTCTCTCTCTCTCTCTCTCTCTCTCTCTCTCTCTCTCTCTCTCTCTCTCTCTCTCTCTCTCTCTCTCTCTCTCTCTCTCTCTCTCTCTCTCTCTGTCTCTCTCTCTCTCTCTCTCTCTCTCTCTCTCTCCCTCTCTCTCTCTCTCTGTCTCTCTGTCTCTCTCTCTCTCTCTCTCTCTCTCTCTCTGTCTCTCTCTCTCTCTCTCTCTCTCTCTGTCTCTCTCTCTCTCTCTGTGTGAAATATCAAAGTCCTCATATGACCTCTGAGACATCAGAAGGTCCCATGTGGGGCTGACTGTGAGTATGCGACCGGTTTGATCAGAGCCTCGTTCCCAAGGCCTGTTTATCATTGACTTGATTCTGTTGTTTTGAGAAAAAGACATAAAAAGCTGGAAGTGAAAGGGAAAGGAGATACATCTGTTTAGTGGTAAATCTGTTTTTCTCCCTGAGAGGTTGAATGAAGAAGACAGCAGTTCCAGGTTTCCTCAATCAACCCTCAGACACCGAGCAACAACAAAGAGAGAATCGTTTTAAGAGAGAGTCGTATTAAGAGAGAGTCGTTTTAGAAGAGAGTCGTTTTAAGAGAGAGTCGTTTTAGGAGAGAGTCGTTTTAGGAGAGAGTCGTTTTAGGAGAGAGTCGTTTTAGGAGAGAGTCGTTTTAAGAGAGAGTCGTTTTAAGAGAGTCGTTTTAGGAGAGAGTCGTTTTAAGAGAGTCGTTTTAGGAGAGAGTCGTTTTAGGAGAGAGTCGTTTTAAGAGAGAGTCGTTTTAAGAGAGAGTCGTTTTACAGGATTTTGGTGCTTCGATTTTCTCTCTCTGGAGTCTGTAGATTCGGTCCTGGTTTTGCTGGAGTCTGTAGATTCGGTCCTGGTTTTGCTGGAGTCTATAGAGTCAGTCCTGGTTTTGCTGGAGTCTGTAGATTCGGTCCTGGTTTTGCTGGAGTCTGTAGATTCAGTCCTGGTTTTGCTGGAGTCTGTAGATCCGGTCCTGGTTTTGCTGGAGTCTGTAGATTCGGTCCTGGTTTTGCTGGAGTCTGTAGATTCGGTCCTGGTTTTGCTGGATTAGAACTAAAGATTTTAGACACTTCAAACAGAACATAGGTGAACACTCCCATTCTCAGATGGCTCTGTTTCCACGTGCTGAAAGACAAATCAGATTGCAGATTTCTCCAAACTCGTTTCATAAAAGCAAAGATCACATTGTTCATTAGAGATGTGTAACAGCATTGATGACGTTGACCACCCCACCAGTGTTAATGTTAGAATCAAGCCAGACATTACCAAAGGTGACACTACTACTGAGACATAAGCTACACATCCAGATTGTCTGTGAATATCACAGTAAATTCAATACCTTGACAATTAAAACACCATCTCTGTATTCCTGTTGCTCTGAAAATATGTCCCACACAATATCAGGGGTGGATATCAGGGGTAGATATCAGGGGTAGATATCAGGGGTGAATATCAGGGGTGAATATCAGGGGTGAATATCAGGGGTAGATATCAGGGGTGAATATCAGGGGTAGATATCAGGGGTGAATATCAGGGGTGAATATCAGGGGTGAATATCAGGGGTAGATATCAGGGGTGAATATCAGGGGTAGATATCAGGGGTGAATATCAGGGGTGAATATCAGGGGTGAATATCAGGGGTGGATATCAGGGGTGAATATCAGGGGTAGATATCAGGGGTGAATATCAGGGGTGAATATCAGGGGTGAATATCAGGGGTGAATATCAGGGGTGGATATCAGCGGTGAATATCAGGGGTGGATATCAGGGGTGAATATCAGGGGTGAATATCAGGGGTGGATATCAGGGGTGGATATCAGGGGTGAATATCAGGGGTGGATATAAGGGGTGGATATCAGGGGTGGATATCAGGGGTGGATATCAGGGGTGGATATCAGGGGTGGATATCAGGGGTGAATATCAGGGGTGGATATCAGGGGTGAATATCAGGGGTGGATATCAGGGGTGATCAAAATCACAAATTGGAATATCAGATACTGGTCATTGAACAAAACACGTATCAGTGTTACAACAGATGTGGAAGAGGAGGAGGAAGAGGAGGAGGAAGAGGAGGAGGAAGAGGAGGAGGAGGAAAATGCTTCTACAAAAAAACATTGGTTAATGAACAGAAAAACTGTCCAGTTCTGTGTTGTCTTTTCACTCAGTTTAATACAGTATATTCACTCAGTTTAATACAGTATATTCACTCAGTTTAATACAGTATATTCACTCAGTTTAATACAGTATATTCACTCAGTTTAATACAGTATATTCACTCAGTTTAATACAGTATATTCACTCAGTTTAATACAGTATATTCACTCAGTTTAATACAGTATATTCACTCAGTTTAATACAGTATATTCACTCAGTTTAATACAGTATTTTCACTCAGTTTAATACAGTATATTCACTCAGTTTAATACAGTATATTCACTCAGTTTAATACAGTATATTCACTCAGTTTAATACAGTATATTCACTCAGTTTAATACAGTATATTCACTCAGTTTAATACAGTATATTCACTCAGTTTAATACAGTATTTTCACTCAGTTTAATACAGTATATTCACTCAGTTTAATACAGTATATTCACTCAGTTTAATACAGTATATTCACTCAGTTTAATACAGTATATTCACTCAGTTTAATACAGTATATTCACTCAGTTTAATACAGTATATTCACTCAGTTTAATACAGTATATTCACTCAGTTTAATACAGTATATTCACTCAGTTTAATATAGTATATTCACTCAGTTTAATACAGTATATTCACTCAGTTTAATACAGTATATTCACTCAGTTTAATACAGTATATTCACTCAGTTTAATACAGTATATTCACTCAGTTTAATACAGTATATTCACTCAGTTTAATACAGTATTTTCTACATTTGTATCACAGATTTTAGTTTTTTCTTCATTGAATATATATATTTTATCTGCTCCTTATCTGTTATTGATAAGAGAAGCATCATTACCAAAAGACCGATAAAACACACACACACACACACACACACACACACACACACACACACACACACACACACACACACACACACACACACACACACACATAAAATAAAAACATATATATGATTCCACTTTGATAAGAAACATTGCAGAGACATGACTGACTGGGTAAATAAGATAAACATCCAAATCAAATACATTATTCAATATTGGTAATGGATGATTTAATGGATGATTGGATTTGCTAAACCGAACCTCCAATTACAGAAGCAGGTCATCAACCCACCCTGTTATTGATACATGAGCATCACCATCACCATCATCACCATCATCATCATCCGCCTCATCACCATCATCACCATCATCATCATCCGCCTCATCAGCATCATCATCATCACCATCATCACCATCATCATCACCATCATCATCATCCGCCTCATCACCATCACCATCATCACCATCATCACCATCATCATCACCATCATCATCATCCGCCTCATCACCATCACCATCATCACCATCATCATCATCTGCCTCATCACCATCATCATCATCACCATCATCACCATCATCATCACCATCATCATCATCCGCCTCATCACCATCACCATCATCACCATCATCACCATCATCATCACCATCATCACCATCACCATCATCACCATCATCACCATCATCACCATCATCATCATCCGCCTCATCACCATCACCATCATCATCATCCGCCTCATCACCATCACCATCATCATCATCACCATCAACACTATCAACATCATCATCCGCCTCCATACCATCATCCGCCTCATCATCCTCATCATCACAATCATCACCATCACCATCCTCATCACCATCATCATCCGCCTCATCACCATCATCGTCATCATCATCATCATCATCATCATCATCCGCCTCATCACCATCATCACCATCATCATCATCATCACCATCCTCATCATCACCATCATCCTCATCATTCTCATCATCATCATCATCGTCATCCTCAACAATCACATCAGCATCAGCATCATCATCATCTTCATCCTCACCATCATCCTTCGCCCCATCACCATCATCATCACCATCACCATCATCATCCTCATCACCATCATCATCTGCCTCATCACGATCATCATCATCATCCTCATCACCATCATCATCTGCCCCATCACCATCACCATCACCATCATCATCCTCATCACCATCACCATCATCATCCTCATCACCATCATCATCCTCTTCACCATCATCATCCGCCTCATCACGATCATCATCATCATCCTCATCACGATCATCACCATCACCATCATCATCCTCATCACCATCACCATCCTCATCACCATCATCATCCTCTTCACCATCACCATCATCCGCCTCATCACCATCATCATCCTCATCACCATCATCCGCCTCATCACCATCATCACCATCATCATCCTCATCACCATCATCCGCCTCATCACCATCATCATCACCATCATCATCATCATCATCATCACCATCATCGCCATCATCATCACCAACATCACCATCATCATCATCCGCCTCATCACCATCATCACCATCATCACCATCATCATCATCTGCCTCATCACCATCATCATCATCACCATCATCACCATCATCATCATCATCCGCCTCATCACCATCACCATCATCACCATCATCACCATCATCACCATCATCACCATCATCATCACCATCATCATCATCCGCCTCATCACCATCACCATCATCATCATCCGCCTCATCACCATCACCATCATCATCATCACCATCAACACTATCAACATCATCATCCGCCTCCATACCATCATCCGCCTCATCATCCTCATCATCACAATCATCACCATCACCATCCTCATCACCATCATCATCATCACCATCATCGTCATCGTCATCATCATCATCATCATCATCCGCCTCATCACCATCATCACCATCATCATCATCATCACCATCCTCATCATCCTCATCATTCTCATCATCATCATCATCGTCATCCTCAACAATCACATCAGCATCATCATCATCATCATCTTCATCCTCACCATCATCCTTCGCCCCATCACCATCATCATCCTCATCACCATCATCATCTGCCTCATCACGATCATCATCATCATCCTCATCACCATCATCATCTGCCCCATCACCATCACCATCACCATCATCATCCTCATCACCATCACCATCATCATCCTCATCACCATCATCATCCTCTTCACCATCATCATCCGCCTCATCACGATCATCATCATCATCCTCATCACGATCATCACCATCACCATCATCATCCTCATCACCATCACCATCATCATCCTCATCACCATCATCATCCTCTTCACCATCACCATCATCCGCCTCATCACCATCATCATCCTCATCACCATCATCCGCCTCATCACCATCATCATCCTCATCACCATCATCCGCCTCATCACCATCATCATCACCATCATCATCATCATCATCATCACCATCATCGCCATCATCATCACCAACATCATCCGCCTCATCACCATCACCATCATCATCATCACCATCATCCTCATCATCATCCTCATCATCACCATCCTCATCATTCTCATCATCATCATCCTCATCATCATCATCCTCAACAATCACATCAGCATCATCATCATCTTCATCCTCACCATCATCATCCGCCTCATCACCATCATCATCATCTTCATCACCATCATCATCCGCCTCATCACGATCATCATCATCATCCTCATCACGATCATCCTCATCATCCTCATCACCGTCATCATCTGCCTCATCATCACCATCATCATCCGCCTCATCACCATCACCATCATCATCCTCATCATCATCCTCACCACCATCATCATCCTCATCACCATCATCATCCTCATCACCATCATCATCATCATCATCACCATCATCACCAACAACAACCACATCACCACCATCATCATCATCATCACCGTCATCACCATCATCATCATCATCCTTCTCATCTTCATCCTCATCACTACAGTCTCCTATCATTGATATGGTGATGTTATCAGGTTTGTCTCTCCAATGTTGTTTTGGTGCTGGGAGACTCAGCTAAGCCCCCCTTTTGATTCTGGGTCAGTGCCCGGTGAGGTCACTTCTTAGTTAGATAACCTTTGACCTCTCACCTCTGACCTCTGATTGGCTCCTGCAGTACACACAGGAAGTGTTACCCGGCAACTGGTCATACACCTGACCTGTAACTTCTGACAGCTTTTCTTACACCAGGACAAAGTCCTCCATACAGTAGTACCGCATCTGGCCTCCTCCGCTCTCCTCAGTCCCCTGGTCTCCCCCTTCCCACAGAGGAAGCAGGGTCTGTAGGGTGGACTGTTGGCTCCAAGCAACTCTTTCATTTACTTACACAAGAGGATAAGAGTTGAGGAATCTGGTTCTCTCCCTGCACCTGGTTGGTGGAGTCCCCTGCTGGTGTGGTGGAGGTAAGCACAGCTACATTACATTACACGGTAGTCTCATACTCCATAACCTCCTTAGGATTTCTCAGGCTGCGGTATTGGATCCTGGGCGTGACCGGGGAGGTGTTCTCCAGAACCAGGATGGTCTTCCGCAGCCGCCTGTCGATGAAGTGAGCGTCCCAGGCAGGGTACCTCTTTCTGGGCAAGTCTATCCTGATCACAGGCTGCTCTGTCCTGAGGGTCCGGAGGGCCATGGCCGGAGAGGTGGATCTAACCTGGAACACAACTAGATCTCCTGGTACCACCTCGCCCCGGTCCGCACCTGCAGTCCTACTTAGGGTCCTAGGGGGGCTGGTGAGCATGTCTGGAGGTGGGAGGGGGGACGCGTCGGCTGGGGTCACACAGGACTCCACCATCAACCCCCCGTCCTCCACACACACCCCCCACTGAGCCGCGGACACCGGCCCGTCAGGGTGCAGGAGACAATAATACCCCAACATGAAGAAGATCCCCAGAGCGTAGCTACAAACCACCACACACACCACGACGAGGGCGTAAAAGTCTGAGGTGTTCGGCCCGCGGTAAAGATACCACGCCGCGGTGAGAGACACGTTCTCTACCAGAGTCACCGAGTAATAGAGCCACATACTGAAACGGGCGCGGCCCTCCTTGACGTTGAACCAGCAGAAGATATAGATGATGCCCACTACCATGTTATAGATGATCTCCTCCCACTTGGACATGCAGAAGTCTGTTTCCCCCTGGATGATCCAGAACGTCATGAGGCACCAGTGGCTCACGATGAAGATACCGAAGTAGAGCTGGGAGATAGAGAGGGAAGCAGGGGGGGGGGGGGGGGGAGAGCAGAGAGAGCAGAGAGACAAGAGAGAGCAGAGAGACAAAAGAGAGCAGAGAGACAAGAGAGAGCAGAGAGACAAGAGAGAGCAGAGAGAGCATTGAGACAAGAGAGAGCAGAGAGACAAGAGAGACAAGAGAGAGCAGAGAGAGCAGAGAGACAAGAGAGACAAGAGAGAGCAGAGAGAGCAGAGAGAGCAGAGAGAGCAGAGAGACAAGAGAGAGCAGAGAGAGCAGCGAGACAAGAGAGAGCAGAGAGAGCATTGAGACGAGAGAGCAGAGAGAGCAGAGAGACAAGAGAGAGACAAGAGAGAGCAGAGAGAGCAGAGAGAGCAGAGAGACAAGAGAGAGCAGAGAGAGCAGAGAGACAAGAGAGAGCAGAGAGAGCAGAGAGAGCAGAGAGACAAGAGAGAGCAGAGAGAGCAGGGAGAGCAGAGAGACAAGAGAGAGCAGAGAGAGCAGGGAGAGCAGAGAGACAAGAGAGACAGAGAGAGCAGAGAGAGCAGAGAGAGCAGAGAGACAAGAGAGAGCAGAGAGAGCAGAGAGACAAGAGAGACAAGAGAGACAGAGAGAGACAGAGAGAGCAGAGAGACAGAGAGAGACAGAGAGAGACAGAGAGAGCAGAGAGACAGAGAGAGACAGAGAGAGCAGAGAGACAAGAGAGAGTTGAGAGACAAGAGAGACAGAGAGAGCAGAGAGAGCAGAGAAAGCAGAGAGACAGAGATAATACAAATTAATAACAATTACCTGATCATGTCTACCTCTGCTAAGCTTCCCTGTAAAGCAAGAAAAATGATATAGGCCCTGTGAATATATGTAGCTTAAGAAACAAGGTTCATGACATTAATCATTTGCTAGTATCAGATTACCTTCCTATTCTGACTATCCCTGAAACTCACTTTAAATAATACTTTTGGTGATACAGTGGTAGCAATACATGGTTATAACAACAACAGAAAATACAGAAATGCCAAAGGTGGAGGTGTTGCTGTTTATATTCAGAACCACATTCCTGTAAAGATTAGAGAGGATCTCATGATAAATACTGTTGAAGTAATATGGCTACAGGTTTCTCTGCCTCACCTAAAGCCCATTCTGGTGGGACGCTGCTATAGACCACCAAGTGCTAACAGTCAGTATCTGGATAACATGTGAAATGCTTGATAATGTATGTGATATTAATAGAGAGGTATATTTTCTGGGTGATTTTAAATAACGACTTGCTTTCATCAAGCTGCCCACTAAAGAGAAAGCTTCTAACTGTAACCAGTGTCTGCAGCCTGGATCAGGTTATCAATCAACCTACCAGGGTATTTACAAACAGTACAGGAATGAAATCATCAACATGTATTGATCACATCTTTACTAACGCTGCAGAAATGTGCTTTAAAGCAGCATCCAGATCCATATGATGTAGTGATCACAATATAGTAGCCATATCTAGGATAACCACAGTTCCAAAGGCTGGGCCTATTGTAGTGTATAAGAGGACAGGCTGGGCCTAATATAGTGTATAAGAGGTCAGGCTGGGCCTAATATAGTGTATAAGAGGACAGGCTGGGCCTAATATAGTGTATAAGAGGTCAGGCTGGGCCTAATATAGTGTATAAGAGGTCAGGCTGGGCCTAATATAGTGCATACGAGGTCAGGCTGGGCCTAATATAGTGTATACGAGGTCAGGCTGGGCCTAATATAGTGTATACGAGGTCAGGCTGGGCCTAATATAGTGTATACGAGGTCAGGCTGGGCCTAATATAGTGTATAAGAGGACAGGCTGGGCCTAATATAGTGTATAAGAGGTCAGGCTGGGCCTAATATAGTGTATAAGAGGACAGGCTGGGCCTGATATAGTATATAATAGGACAGGCTGGGCCTGATATAGTGTATAAGAGGACAGACTGGGCCTAATATAGTGTATAAGAGGACAGGCTGGGCCTGATATAGTGTATAAGAGGACAGGCTGGGCCTGATATAGTGTATAAGAGGACAGGCTGGGCCTGATATGGTGTATAAGAGGACAGGCTGGGCCTAATATAGTGTATAAGAGGACAGGCTGGGCCTAATATAGTGTATAAGAGGTCAGGCTGGGCCTAATATAGTGTATACGAGGTCAGGCTGGGCCTAATATAGTGTATACGAGGTCAGGCTGGGCCTAATATAGTGTATACGAGGTCAGGCTGGGCCTAATATAGTGTATAAGAGGACAGGCTGGGCCTAATATAGTGTATAAGAGGTCAGGCTGGGCCTAATATAGTGTATAAGAGGACAGGCTGGGCCTAATATAGTGTATAAGAGGTCAGGCTGGGCCTAATATAGTGTATAAGAGGACAGGCTGGGCCTAATATAGTGTATAAGAGGTCAGGCTGGGCCTAATATAGTGTATAAGAGGTCAGGCTGGGCATAATATAGTGTATAAGAGGAAAGGCTGGGCCTGATATAGTGTATAAGAGGACAGGCTGGGCCTGATATAGTGTATAAGAGGACAGGCTGGGCCTGATATAGTGTATAAGAGGACAGGCTGGGCCTAATATAGTGTATAAGAGGACAGGCTGGGCCTGATATAGTGTATAAGAGGACAGGCTGGGCCTGATATAGTGTATAAGAGGACAGGCTGGGCCTGATATAGTGTATAAGAGGACAGGCTGGGCCTAATATAGTGTATAAGAGGACAGGCTGGGCCTAATATAGTGTATAAGAGGTCAGGCTGGGCCTGATATAGTGTATAAGAGGACAGGCTGGGCCTGATATAGTGTATAAGAGGACAGGCTGGGCCTAATATAGTGTATAAGAGGACAGGCTGGGCCTAATATAGTGTATAAGAGGACAGGCTGGGCCTAACATAGTGTATAAGAGGACAGGCTGGGCCTAATATAGTGTATAAGAGGTCAGGCTGGGCCTAATATAGTGTATAAGAGGACAGGCTGGGCCTAATATAGTGTATAAGAGGACAGGCTGGGCCTAATATAGTGTATAAGAGGTCAGGCTGGGCCTAATATAGTGTATAAGAGAACAGGCTGGGCCTAATGTAGTGTATAAGAGGACAGGCTGGGCCTAATATAGTGTATAAGAGGTCAGGCTGGGCCTAATATAGTGTATAAGAGGACATGCTGGGCCTAATATAGTGTATAAGAGGACAGGCTGGGCCTAATATAGTGTATAAGAGGTCAGGCTGGGCCTAATATAGTGTATGAGGTCAGGCTGGGCCTAATATAGTGTATAAGAGGTCAGGCTGCACCTAATATAGTGCATGAGGTCAGGCTGGGCCTAATATAGTGTATAAGAGGTCAGGCTGGGCCTAATATAGTGTATAAGAGGACAGGCTGGGCCTAAGATAGTGTATAAGAGGACAGGCTGGGCCTAATATAGTGTATAAGAGGTCAGGCTGGGCCTAATATAGTGTATAAGAGGTCAGGCTGGGCCTAATATAGTGTATAAGAGGAAAGGCTGGGCCTGATATAGTGTATAAGAGGACAGGCTGGGCCTGATATAGTGTATAAGAGGACAGGCTGGGCCTGATATAGTGTATAAGAGGACAGGCTGGGCCTAATATAGTGTATAAGAGGACAGGCTGGGCCTGATATAGTGTATAAGAGGACAGGCTGGGCCTGATATAGTGTATAAGAGGACAGGCTGGGCCTAATATAGTGTATAAGAGGACAGGCTGGGCCTAATATAGTGTATAAGAGGACAGGCTGGGCCTAACATAGTGTATAAGAGGACAGGCTGGGCCTAATATAGTGTATAAGAGGACAGGCTGGGCATAATATAGTGTATAAGAGGTCAGGCTGGGCCTAATATAGTGTATAAGAGGACAGGCTGGGCCTAAGATAGTGTATAAGAGGTCAGGCTGGGCCTAATATAGTGTATAAGAGGACAGGCTGGGCCTAATATAGTGTATAAGAGGACAGGCTGGGCCTAATATAGTGTATAAGAGGTCAGGCTGGGCCTAATATAGTGTATAAGAGAACAGGCTGGGCCTAATATAGTGTATAAGAGGACAGGCTGGGCCTAATATAGTGTATAAGAGGTCAGGCTGGGCCTAATATAGTGTATAAGAGGACATGCTGGGTCTAATATAGTGTATAAGAGGACAGGCTGGGCCTAATATAGTGTATAAGAGGTCAGGCTGGGCCTAATATAGTGTATGAGGTCAGGCTGGGCCTAATATAGTGTATAAGAGGTCAGGCTGGGCCTAATATAGTGTATAAGAGGTCAGGCTGGGCCTAATATAGTGTATAAGAGGACAGGCTGGGCCTAAGATAGTGTATAAGATGACAGGCTGGGCCTAATATAGTGTATGAGGTCATACAATACGTTTTGTAGTGATTCATATGTTGTTGATGTAAAGAATATCTGCTGGTCTGTGGTGTGTAATGAGGAGCAACCAGACACTGCTGGTCTGTGGTGAGTAATGAGGAGCAACCAGACACTGCTGGTCTGTGGTGTGTAATGAGGAGCAACCAGACACTGCTGGTCTGTGGTGAGTAATGAGGAGCAACCAGACACTGCTGGTCTGTGGTGTGTAATGAGGAGCAACCAGACACTGCTGGTCTGTGGTTTGTAATGAGGAGCAACCAGACACTGCTGGTCTGTGGTGTGTAATGAGGAGCAACCAGACGCTGCTGGTCTGTGGTTTGTAATGAGGAGCAACCAGACACTGCTGGTCTGTGGTGAGTAATGAGGAGCAACCAGACGCTGCTGGTCTGTGGTTTGTAATGAGGAGCAACCAGACGCTGCTGGTCTGTGGTGTGTAATGAGGAGCAACCAGACACTGCTGGTCTGTGGTGTGTAATGAGGAGCAACCAGACACTGCTGGTCTGTGGTGTGTAATGAGGAGCAACCAGACACTGCTGGTCTGTGGTGTGTAATGAGGAGCAACCAGACGCTGCTGGTCTGTGGTGTGTAATGAGGAGCAACCAGACGCTGCTGGTCTGTGGTGTGTAATGAGGAGCAACCAGACACTGCTGGTCTGTGGTGTGTAATGAGGAGCAACCAGACACTGCTGGTCTGTGGTGTGTAATGAGGAGCAACCAGACACTGCTGGTCTGTGGTGTGTAATGAGGAGCAACCAGACACTGCTGGTCTGTGGTGTGTAATGAGGAGCAACCAGACACTGCTGGTCTGTGGTGTGTAATGAGGAGCAACCAGACGCTGCTGGTCTGTGGTGTGTAATGAGGAGCAACCAGACGCTGCTGGTCTGTGGTTTGTAATGAGGAGCAACCAGACGCTGCTGGTCTGTGGTGTGTAATGAGGAGCAACCAGACGCTGCACTTGACACATTTATGAAATTGCTAATTCCAGTTACTAATAAGAATGCATCCATTAAGAAAATGACTGTAAAAACTGTTAAATCCCCGTGGATTGATGAGGAATTG
This sequence comes from Oncorhynchus clarkii lewisi, assembly GCF_045791955.1. Classification (NCBI taxonomy): domain Eukaryota; kingdom Metazoa; phylum Chordata; class Actinopteri; order Salmoniformes; family Salmonidae; genus Oncorhynchus; species Oncorhynchus clarkii. The sequence continues at coordinate 71,424,040 of NC_092162.1, forward strand.
AAAAAATTGTATGTTTGAGCAGGATGAGGCAACAGAGTTGGCAAATAGGTCTGGCTGCACAACCAATTGGCAAAAGTACTGCATATTGAGAAATCATGTGACTAAACTGAATAAAAAGATGAATAAACTATAAAATAAAATAAAGATAAATGACATAAATAATGAGAGTAAAAAGCGTTGGAGCTTTTTGGGAAAAAAGGCCAACTGAATTCCATCATTCGTTGAATCAGATCATTCATCACAAAACCCACTGATATTGCCAACTACTTGAATGATTTTTTTCATTGGCAAGATTAGCAAACTTAGGTATGACATGCCAGCACCAAACACTGACACTACACATCCAAATATATCTGACCAAATTATGAAAAGAAAAGCATTGTAATTTTGAATTCCGTAAAGTGAGTGTGGAATAGGTGAAAAAAGTATTATTGTCTATCAACAATGGCAAGCCACCGGGGTCTGACAATCTGGATGGAAAATTACTGAGGAGAATAGTGGATGATATTGCCACTCCTATTTACCATATCTTAAATTTACTAGAAAGTGTGTTGCCCTCAGGCCTGGAGGGAAGCTAAAGTCACTCCACTACCTAAGAATAGTAAAGCCCCCTTTAATTGGCTCAAATAGCCGACCAATCAGCCTGTTACCAGCCCTTAGTAAACTTAAAAAAAAAATGGTGTTTGACCAGATACAATGCTATTTTACAGTAAACAAATTGACAACAGACTTTCAGAATGCTTATAGAGAAGGATATTCAACAAGCACAGCACTTACACAAATGACTGATGATTGACTGAGAGAAATTGATGATAAAAAAGATTGCGGGGGCTGTTTTGTTAGACTTCAGTGCAGCTTTTGACATTATTGATCATAGTCTGTTGCTGAAAAACATATGTGTTATGGCTTTACAGCCCCTGTTTTAATGTGGATAAAGAGTTACCTATCTAACAGAACACAGAGGGTGTTCTTTAATGGAAGCCCCTCCAACATAATCCAGGTAGTATCAGGAATTCCCCAGGGCAGCTGTCTAGGCCCCTTACTTTTTTCAATCTTTACTAACAACATTGCCACTGGCTTTGAGCCAGAGTGTCTATGTATGCGGATGACTCAACACTATACACGTCAGCTACTACAGCGACTGAAATGACAGCAACACTTAACAAAGAGCAGCAGTTAGTTTCAGAATGGGTGTCAATAAATAAGTTAGTCCTAAATATTTAAAAAACTAAAAGCATTGTATTTGGGACAAATCATTCACTAAACCCTCAACTAAACCTTGTAATGAATATTGTAGAAATTGAGCAAGTTGAGGAGATTAAACTGCTTGGAGTAACCCTAGATTGTAAACTGCCATGGTCAAAACATATTGATGCAGTAGTAGCTAAGATGGGGAGAAGTCTGTCCATAATAAAGCGATGCTCTGCCTTTTTAACAACACTATCAACAAGGCAGGTCCTACAGGCCCTAGTTTCTACCTTCTTAACAGCACTATCAACAAGGCAGGCCCTACAGGCCCTAGTTTCTACCTTCTTAACAACACTATCAACAAGGCAGGTCCTACAGGCCCTAGTTTCTACCTTCTTAACAGCACTATCAACAAGGCAGGTCCTACAGGCCCTAGTTTCTACCTTCTTAACAACACTAGCAACAAGGCAGGTCCTACAGGCCCTAGTTTCTACCTTCTTAACAGCACTATCAACAAGGCAGGTCCTACAGGCCCTAGTTTCTACCTTCTTAACATCACTATCAACAAGGCAGGTCCTAGTTTCTACCTTCATAACAACACTATCAACAAGGCAGGTCCTACAGGCCCTAGTTTCTACCTTCTTAACAGCACTATCAACAAGGCAGGTCCTACAGGCCCTAGTTTCTACCTTCTTAACAACACTATCAACAAGGCAGGTCCTACAGGCCCTAGTTTCTACCTTCTTAACAACACTATCAACAAGGCAGGTCCTAGTTTCTACCTTCATAACAACACTATCAACAAGGCAGGTCCTACAGGCCCTAGTTTCTACCTTCTTAACAGCACTATCAACAAGGCAGGTCCTACAGGCCCTAGTTTCTACCTTCTTAACAACACTATCAACAAGGCAGGTCCTACAGGCCCTAGTCTCTACCTTCTTAACAACACTATCAACAAGGCAGGTCCTATAGGCCCTAGTTTTATTGCACCTGGACTACTGTTCAGTTGTGTCATCAGGTGCCACAAAAAAATTGCAATTGACTCAGAACAGGGCAGCACAGCTGGCCCTTGGATGTACACAGAGAGATAACATGGATATTATGCATGTCAATCTCTCCTTGTTCAAAGTGAAGTAAAAATTGACTTCATCACTACTTGTATTTGTGAGATTTATTGACCTGTTGAATGCACCGCTGGCACACAGCTCAGCCTGTAAAGTAAAATCCCACAAGACATGCCACCAGAGTGAGCTGTGTAGTAGAGCTACAGTGGGTTAGGCTTTTCCTAATGAGTGTTTCTCTGTTACTCCCAGTATCTTCATCATGACTAAACCTAACCATTTATCTGTCTTTCTTTCTTTCTGTCTTTCTCTTTTCCTCTTTTCTCTCTGTCTCTTTCTCTCTTTTCTCTTTGTCTCTGTCTCTCATTTGTTTTTATTTATAAAAAGCCACCAGAGGTCTCTTCAAAATCCCCAAGTCCAGAACAGACTATTGGAGGCGCACAGTACTACATAGAGCCATGACTACATGGAACTCTATTCCACAGTACTACATAGAGCCATGACTACATGGAACTCTATTCCACAGTACTACATAGAGCCATGACTACATGGAACTCTATTCCACAGTACTACATAGAGCCATGCCTACATGGAACTCTATTCCACATCAGGTAACTCATGCCAGCAGTAAATTTAGATAAAGAAATTGATAAAAAATGCCCCTTATGGAACAGCGGGGACTGTGAAGCAACACAAACATCGGCAGAGACATGCACACACATTACACACGCACTATACACACATGTACACATGGATTTTGAGTTGTAGATATGTGGTAGTGGAGTAGGGACCTGAGGGCACACAGTGTGTTGTGAAATCTGTTGTGGATGTATTGTAATGTTTTTAAAATGTAAAACTGCCTTAATTTTGCTGGACCCCAGGAAGAATAGCTTCTGCCTTGGCAGAAACTAATGGGGATCCAATCAAATCAAATCAAATTTTATCCATGAGTTCCATGAGGATCCATAATAAACCCCGGGGAGAATAGCTGCTGCCTTGGCAGGAACTAATGGGGATCCATAATAAACCCCAGGAAGAGTAGCTGCTGCCTTGGCAGGAACTAATGGGGATCCATAATAAACCCCAGGAAGAGTAGCTGCTGCCTTGGCAGGAACTAATGGGGATCCATGATAAACCCCAGGAAGAGTAACTGCTGCCTTGGCAGGAACTAATGGTTGATCCATAATAAACCCCAGGAAGAGTAGCTGCTGCCTTGGCAGGAACTAATGGGGATCCATAATAAATACAACTGAAGTTAGATATCTGCACAGATGAATGCTCCCACAGTTTATTGTGCAACGTTTTTCTTTTTTTCTACAAAAATATGTTTTTCTCCTTCGGGTTTAAACTAATGATTATCTATCTTCATTTTAGTTTTATTGCATATTTTCTGCACCTAAAAGCCCTTGATTGGGTGTACAATGTGAGCCTTCGTCACTGTGTGTGTGTGATGTTGGTGTGCCCATCTTTACCTGGAACACTGAGGCGAACAGGGCGAAGGCGATGGTCCTGGCCCCGATGGTGAAGAAGTGCCACAGCATCTGGACAATCACAGCCTTGTAGGACAGCGGGAGCTTGTCATCCCTGGAGTCCCTCAGAGTCTTCTGGTAGGACGCTATCATCCAGGCCAGAGAGACCAAGGAGGCTGAAGCAGAGAGACCTGGGGACAACGAGGGATGACGGGATAGGAAAGGAGGATGAATATACTCCCAGGCCAAATCAAGACGACGCTGGGCCAATTGTGTGCCGCCCTATGGGACTCCCAATCACAGCCGGATGTGATACAGTCTGGATTCGAACCAGGGACTGTAGTGACGGCACCTGCACTGAGATGCAAACAAAATTGGTACATTATATTGTTTTATACTATTCCAAGAGATTTTGTTTAACAAGTAATAATTTTCTTCTCAAAAAGATTGTTGACGCACTTGTTTTCAATACCTCACCTTGTGAGGATAATGGCACTGAGCATTTTTTCTAAATGTTTGATGAGTTGGAGAACACATTGGAGTCCTCCATACAGAGACGAGATGAGATGCTTGACATCGTTCATCTGCTCTCATGGGGGTGCCCTCTTCAATTCAAACCACAGATTTTCAATGGGGTTCAAGTCTGGAGACTGAGATAACCATTGCAAAATGTTGATTTTGTGGCCCCCCATAAAAATATATATTTGTGGAGTTTGTTGTGTGCTTTGGGTTATTATCTTATTGGAAGATACACCAAGTTTCATCCAACTGGCAAGCAGGTTTTTTGCTAAAATGTCCTGGATCTGTGGAAGCAAAATAACATCAAAGATCCACCAGCATATTTTACAGAACGATGTTTCCACCTCCATGCTTCACGGTTGGGACGGTGTTCTTGGGGTTGTACTCATCCTTCTTCTTCTTCCAAACACGGCGAGTGGAGTTTAGACCAAAAAAGCTCTATTTTTGTCTCATCAGGGTAATGGGTTTATTTTCTGCTCATTTTTCACGGCAAACCTACCACTGATGTGTATGGCCAAAGAGCAGTATTTTTATGTCATCCAACAAACTCCAGGAGTTTGCTAAACGGCACTTGGAATTGGAATTGGTGCGTTGGTGGGTCGATGTACTGGGCCGTACGTACTGCCCTCTGTAGCGCCTTGCGTTTGGATGCCAACAGTTGGTGGGTCGATGTACTGGGCCGTACGTACTGCCTTCTGTAGCGCCTTGCGTTTGGATGTCAACAGTTGGTGGGTCGATGGACTTTGGGGCCTTCCAGAACCAGTGTATATATATATACTGAGATCATGTGACAGATCATGTGACACTTGGATTGCACACAGGTGGACTTTATTTAACTCATTATGGGACTTCTGAAGGTAATTGGTTGCACCAGATCTTATTTAGGGGCTTCATAGCAAAGGGGGTGAATACATATGCACACACCGCTTTTCTTTTCTTAAGCAAGTCATTTTTTTAAATTTCACCTGACCAATTTGTACTGTTTTGTGTATGTCCATTACATGAAATCCAAATAAAAGTACATTTAAATTACAGGTTTTAATACAACAAAATAAGAAAAAAGGAAAAAAGAGGAAAAAAATTAAAACCTTTGCAAGCACTGTATGTACATACTTTGGCTACAGGGGGTTGAGGTCAGAACTACAGGGGGTCAGGTTGGCTGACTGGCTGACTGGCTGACTAGCTGACTGGCTGACTGGCTGACTAGCTGACTGGCTGACTGGCTGACTGGCTGACTAGTTGACTGGCTGACTGGCTGACTAGCTGACTGGCTGACTAGCTGACTGGCTGACTGGCTGACTAGCTGACTGGCTGACTGGCTGACTGGCTGACTGGCTGACTGGCTGACTAGCTGACTGGCTGACTGGCTGACTAGCTGATTGGCTGGGATGTGTCTCAGTCTTTTACTCTCTCCTTCCTCTGTCAATGGGATGTTGAGGGTCATTTCTGATCTCGGAGGTCAATGGGATGTTGAGGGTCATTTCTGATCTCTGAGGTCAATGGGATCTTGAGGGTCATTTCTGATCTCTGAGGTCAATGGGATGTTGAGGGTCATTTCTGATCTCTGAAATCCTCTGACGCAGTTTCTCAAGGCTCCCCGAGTCCCTCTGAGAGGCCTGTCTCACATGTTCATGTCTCTAGTTTTACAGTACCAGTACCATACCCGGTCACAGGGATGGCTAACTGTCACACATATTTAGGTTTCACACTCGACTTGTGGAAGAATCCTCAGAATCCTCTACAATTCTATTGGTTGTTTCAGGACCTCTTTCCTGAGGATTGTGTTTTTGAATTTCTCCATTTTCATTGTATTTCCTGTTCATTGATTGATTTTGTATTTGATGAATGTATTGTTGTATTGTGCCGGGCTCATTTGTGAAGGACACCTAGGTCTCAGTATGACTTCCTGTCAAAATAAAGATTATAGGTCATAGTCTGTCTGCAGTGGGAGATGGGTCAGAGGAATCAGAGGAATCATGCCCGTTTTCATCCTAAACCTCACTGATTCCTAGGTCTTTCTAGGTC
>NC_092162.1:71435301-71440301 GCF_045791955.1 Oncorhynchus clarkii lewisi
CATATTATCATATCCTATCATATCGTATCGTAATATATTATCATATCTTATCATATCATATATTATCATATCATATATTATCATATCTTATCATATCATATATTAACGTATCTTATCATATCTTATCATATCATATATTAACATATCGTTATCATACCATATATTATCATATCATATATTAACATATCTTATCATATCATATATTACCATATCATATATTACCATATAATATCATATATTATCATATCTTATCATATATTAACATATCTTATCATATCATATATTATCATATCATATCATATATTATCACATCTTGTCATATATGATCATATCTTATCGAATCATATCATATATTATCATATCGTATCATATCATATATTATAATATATTATCATATCATATCATATATTATCATATCTTATCATATATGATCATATCTTATCGAATCATATCATATATTATCATATCTTATCATATCATATATCATATATATTCATATCTTATCATATCATATATTATCATATCATATCATATATTATCATATCATCTGTTATCTTATCACATCATATCATATATTATCATATAATATATGATCACATCTTATCATATCATATATTATCATATCGTATCATATATTATCATATCTTATCGAATCATATCATATCATATACTTTCATATCTTATCATATCATATCTTATTATATCATATATTATCATACATTATCATATCATATCTTATCATGTTATATAATATCTTATCTTATCATTTCATACCATGTTTTATATCATATCATATTTAAAATGCAGACGATGAGGCAGGAAGAGATTACTTGATGTCAAGTAAAAGAGACTGACAGAAAGAGGAACAACACACATACACACACACACACACACACACACACACACACACACACACACACACACACACACACACACACACACACACACACAAAACACACACACACACAAAACACGACTCACCCTGCAGCGGCAGGACCCGGTTGGCATGTATAATGATGCTGAGTTGTAGCACCAGCTGAGGAGCGTTCTTCAGGAAGGCCTCCAGCAGCCTCAGCATGGTGATGTCAGCACACTCAAACATCAACCTCCAGTGGAAGTGACCGCGGTTGCCGAGCCAACGGCTCTGGGCGCCCAGGTAGAGGGCGTGGACATACCTGTACAGGGGGAGGGGAGGAGAAGGGGGACGTCAATCAATCAATTAATGAATCAGATAACTTAGTGATCAGTCACTTCTGTAGTGACTCTGGATCAGAGAGTCTTTTAAATGACTCACTACTGTAGTGACTCTGGATAAGAGAGTCTGTTAAATGACTCACCACTGTAGTGACTCTGGAACAGAGAGTCTGTTAAATGACTCACTACTGTAGTGACTCTGGATCAGAGAGTCTGTTAAATGACTCAATACTGTAGTGATTCTGGATCAGAGAGTCTGTTAAATGACTCACTACTGTAGTGACTCTGGATCAGAGAGTCTGTTAAATGACTCACTACTGTAGTGACTCTGGATCAGAGAGTCTGTTAAATGACTCACTACTGTAGTGACTCTGGATCAGAGTGTCCTTCAATGTAAGAAGTAGGAACCGTAGAGCGGAACCAGAGCGATGTAGACAAACATATATATCAACATAAATTGTCCCATTAACAATCACCCATGTTAACAAACCTACTTCATTTCAAACGTCACATTTCTCTAGTATAGGTGACTTATTGTAATGAACGATATCACCAAAATTCAGGAGATAAGTGATTTTTGTGGTCGGTGTCGATAATTGTCAGTTTATCGTCCCGGATCTAATACACTCTGATATACTGTAGACCATAAGGGCAGATAGGACATGTCAGATAAGGCAGACAACTAAAGATGAAGGCTCCAGTCTACAGAGGAACCCACAGAAACAGCCCACAGTCAGGAAACTCACATGGTAACATCATCATTTGAAGTCGGAAGTTTACATACACCTTAGCCAATTACATTTAAGCTCAGTTTTTCACAATTCCTGACATTTATTCCTATAAAAAATTCCTTAGGTCAGTTAGGACCAACACTTTATTTTAAGAATGTGAAATGCCAGAATGATTTATTTCAGCTTCTATTTCTTTCATCACATTCGGTGGGTCAGAAGTTTACATACACTCAATTAGTATTTGGTAGTATTGCCTTTAAATTGTTTAACTTGGGTCAAACATTTTGGGTAGCCTTCCACAAGCTTCCCACAATAAGTTGACTGAATTATGGCCCATTCCTCCTGACAGAGCTGGTGTAACTGAGTCAGGTTTGTAGGCCTCCTTGCTCGCACACGGTTTTTCAGTTCTGCCCACAAATTTTCTATAGGATTGAGGTCAGGGCTCTGTGATGGCCACTCCAATTACCTTGACTTTGTTGTCCTTAAGCCATTTTGCCACAACTTTGGAAGTATGCTTGGGGTCATTGTCCATTTGGAAGACCCATTTGCAACCAAGCTTTAACTTCCTGACTGAGGTCTTCAGATGTTGCTTCAATATATCCACGTAATTTTCCTGCCTCATGATGCCATCTATTTTGTGAAGTGCACCAGTCCCTCCTGCAGCAAAACACCCTCACAACATGATGATGCCACCCCCGTGCTTCACGGTTGGGATGGTGTTCTTCGGCTTGCAGGCCCTTTCTCCTCCAAACATAACGATGGTCATTATGGCCAAACAGTTCTATTTTTGTTTCATCAGACCAGAGGACATTTCTCCAAAAAGTACAATCTTTGTCCCCATGTGCAGTTGCAAACCGTAGTCTGGCTTTTATATGGGGGTTTTGGAGCAGTGGCTTCTTCCTTGCTGAGCACCCTTTCAGGTTATGTCGATATAGGACTCATTTTACTGTGGATATAGATACTTTTGTACCTGTTTCCTCCAGCATCTTCACAAGGTCCTTTACTGTTGTTCTGGGATTGATTTTCACTTTTCGCACCAAAGTACTTTCATCTCTAGGAGACAGAACGCGTGTCCTTCCTGAGAGGTATGACGGCTGCGTGGTCCCATAACGTTTATACTTGCATACTATTGTTTGTACAGATGAACGTGGTACCTTCAGGCTTTTGGAATTTGCTCCCAAGGATGAACCAGACTTATGGAGGTCTACAATTTTTCTTTCTGAGGTCTTGGCCGATTTCTTTTGATTTCCCCATTATGTCAAGCAAAGAGGCACTGAGTTTGAAGGTAGGCCTTGAAATACATCCACAGGTACACCTCCAATTGACTCAAATGATGTCAATTAGCTTATCAGAAGCATCTAAAGCCGTGACATCATTTTCTGGAATTGTTCAAGCTGTTTAAAGGCACAGTCAACTTAGTGTATGTAAATATGTGACCAATATGTGTATGGACACATATAAATATGTGTATGGACCTATAATGTCTGTTAAATATGGACCAATAACATCTGTTAAATATGTACCAATAACATCTGTTAAATATGTGTATGGACCAATAACATCTGTTAAATATGGACCAATAACATCTGTTAAATATGGACCAATAACATCTGTTAAATATGGACCAATAACATCTGCTGAATATGTGTATGTGACTGACCAATAACATCTGCTGAATATGTGTATGGACCAATAACATCTGATAAATATGTGTATGGACCAATAACATCTGATAAATATGTGTATGGACAGTGTCAAAGACCCAGCCAAAGACCAAGCCAAAGACCCAGTTAAAGACCCAGCCAAAGACCCAGCCAAAGACCCAGTTAAAGACCCAGCCAAAGACCCAGCCAAAGACCCAGTTAAAGACCCAGCCAAAGACCCAGCCAAAGAACCAGTTAAAGACCCAGCCAAAGACCCAGTTAAAGACCCAGCCAAAGACCCATCCAAAGACCCAGTTAAAGACCCAGCCAAAGACCCAGTTAAAGACCCAGCCAAAGACCCAGTTAAAGACCCAGCCAAAGACCCAGCCAAAGACCCAGTTAAAGACCCAGCCAAAGACCCAGTTAAAGACCCAGCCAAAGACCCAGTTAAAGACCCAGCCAAAGACCCAGCCAAAGACCCAGTTAAAGACCCAGCCAAAGACCCAGTTAAAGACCCAGCCAAAGACCCAGTTAAAGACCCAGTCAAAGACCCAGCCAAAGACCCAGCCAAAGACCCAGTCAAAGACAAAGACCTTTGGTCTTTAAATCTACTGTGTGGTGCATTCATTGGTCAATAAATCTCCTGTGTGGTGCATTCATTGGTCAATAAATCTACTGTGTGGTGCATTCATTGGTCAATAAATCTCCTGTGTGGTGCATTCATTGGTCAATAAATCTACTGTGTGGTGCATTCATTGGTCAATAAATCTACTGTGTGGTGCATTCATTCGTCAATAAATCTACTGTGTGGTGCATTCATTGGTCAATAAATCTACTGTGTGGTGCATTCATTGGTCAATAAATCTACTGTGTGGTGCATTCATTGGTCAATAACTCTCCTGTGTGGTGCATTCATTGGTCAATAAATCTACTGTGTGGTGCATTCATTGGTCAATAAATCTACAGTGTTTGTGTCTTATATGAAATACTAAGGTAAGAATATGAACCAATGGGAAATTAAACCAAAAAAACAATAGCAATATAAACTAACAACATCTGCTAAATATGTGACCAATATAAACTATAGCTCCATTAATATTGATTATACACCCATCATTATGGGTCTGAAACGGTACCTCATCTCCTATGTGTGACTGTTAATAAGAGGGTTAGTATGTACAAGTACCTCTGAGTAGAGAGTGTGTACAAGTACCTCTGAGTAGAGAGTGTGTACAAGTACCTCTGAGTGGTGAGTGTGTACAAGTACCTCTGAGTAGTGAGTGTGTACAAGTACCTCTGAGTAGTGAGTGTGTACAAGTACCTCTGAGTAGAGAGTGTGTACAAGTACCTCTGAGTAGAGAGTGTGTACAAGTACCTCTGAGTAGTGAGTGTGTACAAGTACCTCTGAGTAGTGAGTGTGTACAAGTACCTC
>NC_092162.1:71452801-71462801 GCF_045791955.1 Oncorhynchus clarkii lewisi
AACAGCTGGCCCATAGTTACTATTGTTGTCTGGTATGCTGACACAGCTGGCCCATAGTTACTATTGTTGTCTCATATGCTGACACAGCTGGCCCATAGTTACTATTGTTGTCTCATATGCTGACACAGCTGGCCCATAGTTACTATGGGGGAGGGAGGGAGTTGAGGGCTAAGGGAATGCATCTGGGATCAAGTGAAGGGTGCTCGTTAGAGCACGGATGGCTACCCGCGGATGGCTACCCGCAGATGGCTGCCCGCGGATGGCTGCCCGCGGATGGCTACCCGCGGAGGGCTACCCGCGGAGGGCTACCCGCGGAGGGCTACCCTGACGGACATGGATACACCGAGTGCGTTCTTCTTCAACCTGGAGCGGAAGTCAGTGCAGCAATAGCAGATATTCCATCTACAGCATCCTTCAGGGTCTCTGGCGTAGGATCCATGGGAAATGATGAGGATCACTATGGACTTCTACGCAGACCTCTACTGTGACAGCAACACTGATCCTTAGAGTGCTCAGGAGATTCTAAAGGGGCTGTCTAAGCTCGGGCCTGAGCAGAGTGCTGGGCTGGAGAGTGATATTTCATTTCGGGAACTATCAGCGGCTGTGCAGTAACTCTCCCCGGGCCGTGTGTCGGGGGTCGATGGACTGACAGCTGAGTTTCATAAACGTTTCTGGGGTGTACTGGTGAGGAACCTCTTAGAGGTCTTTCGGGAGTTCTTTGAGAACGCTGTATCAGTCATCTGCCAGCGGGCAGTGCTGGCACTACTTCTGAAGAAAGGGGCACTTAGCTCTGTTGAAGAACTGGAGGCCGGTGTCGTTGCTCTGCTTGGATTACAGAATAATGTCCAAGTGTTTGTCAAAATGTGACTGACCGGCTCGATTCGGACTTATGTAGCAAAATTTGAAATTATGTTTTTTACATTAGATAAAAGTAGAGACTCCGAGCTACAAAATACACTACAGTTGAGGAACAATGGAGAAAGTAATTCTGTTTGATGAAGTTGTAACCCCAAATTTTGAGAAAATGGCCCTTGAATGTTTCGATACACCTACTGGAGAGCTCTTCTTTGTCTACACCAACTCAACACCCACCCATCTTTTTAAGGATTCACACGTGAGGCCATGTACTAAACAGAGTGAGTACGGTAGTGTACTAAACAGAGTGAGTACGGTAGTGTACTAAACAGAGTGAGTACGGTAGTGTGCTAAACAGAGTGAGTACGGTAGTGTACTAAACAGAGTGAGTACTGTAGTGTACTAAACAGAGTGAGTACTGTAGTATACTAAACAGAGTGTGTACGGTAGTGTAGTAAACAGAGTGAGTACGGTAGTGTATTAAACAGAGTGAGTACTGTAGTGTACTAAACAGAGTGAGTACGGTAGTGTACTAAACAGAGTGAGTACGGTAGTGTACTAAACAGAGTGAGTACTGTAGTGTAGTAAACAGAGTGAGTACGGTAGTGTACTAAACAGAGTGAGTACTGTAGTGTACTAAACAGAGTGAGTACTGTAGTATACTAAACAGAGTGAGTACGGTAGTGTAGTAAACAGAGTGAGTACGGTAGTGTACTAAACAGAGTGAGTACTGTAGTGTAGTAAACAGAGTGAGTACTGTAGTATACTAAACAGAGTGAGTACTGTAGTATACTAAACAGAGTGAGTACGGTAGTGTAGTAAACAGAGTGAGTACGGTAGTGTACTAAACAGAGTGAGTACGGTAGTGTACTAAACAGAGTGAGTACTGTAGTGTAGTAAACAGAGTGAGTACTGTAGTATACTAAACAGAGTGAGTACTGTAGTATACTAAACAGAGTGAGTACGGTAGTGTAGTAAACAGAGTGAGTACGGTAGTGTATTAAACAGAGTGAGTACTGTAGTGTACTAAACAGAGTGAGTACGGTAGTGTACTAAACAGAGTGAGTACGGTAGTGTACTAAACAGAGTGAGTACTGTAGTGTAGTAAACAGAGTGAGTACGGTAGTGTAGTAAACAGAGTGAGTACGGTAGTGTACTAAACAGAGTGAGTACGGTAGTGTACTAAACAGAGTGAGTACGGTAGTGTACTAAACAGAGTGAGTACGGTAGTGTACTAAACAGAGTGAGTACGGTAGTGTAGTAAACAGAGTGAGTATGGTAGTGTAGTAAACAGAGTGAGTACGGTAGTGTAGTAAACAGAGTGTGTACTGTAGTGTACTAAACAGAGTGAGTACGGTAGTGTACTAAACAGAGTGAGTACGGTAGTGTAGTAAACAGAGTGAGTACGGTAGTGTAGTAAACAGAGTGAGTACTGTAGTGTAAACAACCAGAGATTTAGAGACTAAAGGCTGGTTTATACTCTGTGTATCAACGTGTCTGTAGACAGATGTGACAACATGAACATTCTATTGTCGTCCGACATCAAACTGTTGTTATGAAAAAGTATAAATAGACAAAACGACAGACTGCTTGAAAGCAGCCTTGGCCCCCCTATTCCAACTAACCTACTGAAGGAGCTACTTCCTGTGCTTGGCCCCCCTATTCCAACTAACCTACTGAAGGAGCTACTTCCTGTCCTTGGCCCCCTTATTCCAACTAACCTACTGAAGGAGCTACTTCCTGTGCTTGGCCCTCATATTCCAACCAACCTACTGAAGGAGCTACTTCCTGTGCTTGGCCCTCATATTCCAACCAACCTACTGAAGGAGCTACTTCCTGTGCTTGGCCCCCCTATTCCAACTAACCTACTGAAGGAGCTACTTCCTGTGCTTGGCCCACCTATTCCAACTAACCTACTGAAAGAGCTACTTCCTGTGCTTGGCCCACCTATTCCAACTAACCTACTGAAGGAGCTACTTCCTGTGCTTGGTCCTCATATTCCAACTAACCTACTGAAATAGCTACTTCATGTGCTTGGCCCTCATATTCCAACCAACCTACTGAAGGAGCTACTTCCTGTGCTTGGTCCTCATATTCCAACTAACCTACTGAAATAGCTACTTCCTGTGCTTGGCCCTCCTATTCCAACTAACCTACTGAAATAGCTACTTCCTGTGCTTGGCCCTCATATTCCAACTAACCTACTGAAATAGCTACTTCCTGTGCTTGGCCCTCCTATTCCAACTAACCTACTGAAATAGCTACTTCCTGTGCCTGGCCCCCATATTCCAACTAACCTACTGAAGGAGCTACTTCCTGTGCTTGGCCCTCATATTCCAACTAACCTACTGAAATAGCTACTTCCTGTGCTTGGCCCTCCTATTCCAACTAACCTACTGAAATAGCTACTTCCTGTGCTTGGCCCTCATATTCCAACTAACCTACTGAAGGAGCTACTTCCTGTGCTTGGCCCTCCTATTCCAACTAACCTACTGAAATAGCTACTTCCTGTGCTTGGCCCTCATATTCCAACTAACCTACTGAAGGAGCTACTTCCTGTGCTTGGCCCTCATATTCCAACTAACCTACTGAAGGAGCTACTTCCTGTGCTTGGCCCAACCTATGTTGAACATCATAAACATAATAAGAGCCTTTATTGAAGACTCTTCAGTAGGTCCTTTGATTGAGTGTAGTCTGGCCCAGGGGTGTGAAGTTGAACGCTAAGGCACTGGAGTGGTGAACCCACTTGCTGTTTCTGCCTGGCCGGCTCCCCTCCCCAATGAGATCCTCTACCTCTGACCCCATTAAGGGGGTTGAGTCACTGGCTTGCTAGTGCTCTCCCATGCCGTCCCTAGGAGGGGTGCGTCACGACTTGCCAAGCCTTTTCAATACACTCGATTTGAGTGGGGTCACTGACGTCATCTTCCTGTCCGGTCTTGTCTCCCCTTCGGACTCGTCAAAATGATTTGTTTTAATGTCGTGTGTTGAGCTGGTCTTTTTTTAACAATCTTAAAATAGCTGTCATTTTATTGTGAGGAACTGCAGTTTTATCAGACATTTTCTGTTTTGTCCTTCTGTTGTGAGGGATCCGTCAAGCACTTGCTAATCTGTCGTGCCCAATCCTTGGTACGCCTACCCTACCAGGTGTTTTACTTCCTGTGCTTGGAAGTTGGGGGAGATCTTCGTGAACTATACTCTTCCTTGTCTCAAGGTAGTAAGTTGGTGGTCTGTTGATATCCCTCTGGTGGTGTTGGGGGCTTTGCTTTGACAAAGCAGGTGGGGTTATATCCTGCCTGGTTGGCCCTGTCCGGGGGTATCGTCAGACAGTGACCCCCGACCCCTACTATCTATGCTGCAATAGTCTATGTCTCATGGGAGTCTGTTACAACTGGTGTATTTCTCCTGTCTTATTTGGTGTCCTGTGTGAATTGATTAAGTATGCTCCCTCTAATTTTCTCTCCCCCCCCTACTGTAGGACCTGAGCCTACAGGAAAATGGCTACCTGGCTTGACGACTCCTGGAGTGGCGGCCAAGGGTAAGGGT
Organism: Oncorhynchus clarkii lewisi; assembly: GCF_045791955.1. Lineage (NCBI taxonomy): Eukaryota > Metazoa > Chordata > Actinopteri > Salmoniformes > Salmonidae > Oncorhynchus > Oncorhynchus clarkii. The sequence goes on from NC_092162.1 coordinate 71,457,200, forward strand.
GGTGACGGGAACTTGTTTTGGTGTGATGGGGGAGTGCTGATGAGGACTGCTTCTGTTTCAGTATTGTAGAGTTGTAGGAGGTTATTTGACAACCAGGCCGTGATGTCATCCAAACAGGTGATGGAGATGGCGTTAAAGGAAGTGATGTCATCCAAACAGGTGATGGAGATGGCGTTAAAGGAAGTGATGTCATCCAAACAGGTGATGGAGATGGCGTTAAAGGAAGTGATGTCATCCAAACAGCTGATGGAGATGGTGTTAAAGGAAGTGATGTCATCCAAACAGCTGATGGAGATGGTGTTAAAGGAAGTGATGTCATCCAAACAGGTGATGGAGATGGTGTTAAAGGAAGTGATGTCATCCAAACAGGTGATGGGAGATGTCGTTAAAGGAAGTGATGTCATCCAAACAGGTGATGGGAGATGTCGTTAAAGGAAGTGATGTCATCCAAACAGATGATGGAGATGGTGTTAAAGGAAGTGATGTCATCCAAACAGGTGATGGAGATGGCATTAAAGGAAGTGATGTAGTCCAGGGATGTTATTAATGTAGGTCTGTGTGTCGTCAGTTTAGCAGTGGAATTGGATGCCTTTATTTCCTGATTAGGAGGCATGTAAAGGAAGTATTCACACCCCTTCAGGAAGTACTCACACCCCTTCAGAAAGTATTCACACCCCTTGACCTTTTCAACATTTTGTTGTGTTACAGACCGAATTTAAAATGGATGAAATGTAGATTGTTTTTTGTCACCTACACACAATACCCCATAATGACATCACAATACCCCATAATGACATCACAATACACCATAATGACATCACAATACCCCATAATGTCAAAGTGGAATTGTGTTTTTCGAACTGTTACCAATCAATGAAAAATGAAAAGCTGAAATGTTTTTCAACCCCGTTGTTATGGCAAGCCATAACCAGTGGCGCAGGGAACACGTCGTGTCTCTGACTGACTAAATTATATGACAGGCTATTTTATTCAAATCGATTACCTAACGTTTGATTGAATATGTGATTGAATTAAACCATGCAACAATTAACTCGTTAATAACCTGGGGCACCACGGAAGAGTGTTTATGGAGCTGCTGTCTTCCGAATAAACTCTTAAAAGATCTGAAGATCTTTTATATCAACAGCAGTCAATTATTAATCGTCACCTTGTTCAGTCTCATCTGAACGTCATAAAATTCTTGGTTATCTGTACGAACCCTGGCCAACAAGTTGAATCAGCAATACAAAATTGGCTTCATTATTTATTTACTAAATACCTAAATAATCACACAGAATTACATATACGCAGGATGGATCATACATTGATTACAAATGATGTCATGAAGGAAAACGGGTACACAAAGAAAAGGGGGTGGGGTTTGAGTGAAAGAGCGGGAAGACTGAGTAACAAAGGGACTGTCACGGCCATCAAAAGAAGTGGACCAAAGTGCATCGTGGTGAGCGTACATTTTCCTTAGTTATGGAAAGACGCCGACAAAACAAGATAAATAAATGTGATGCTTACGAGGGCTAAGTGCCAGTAACACAAGTCACTTAACCACACTGAAGGAGGGGAAAAAGGGCTACCTAAGTATGATTCCCAATCAGAAACAACGATAGAGAGCTGTCCCTGATTGAGAACCATACCCGGCCAAAACATAGAAATAAAGACACATAGAAAACAAAACATAGAATGCCCACCCCACATCACACCCTGACCTGACCAAATAGAGAAATAAAACGTCTCTCTAACGTCTCTCTAAGGTCAGGGCGTGACAGGGAGAAGCTATGCTATCGTAAATACAGGAGGAAAGCTTGGTTATGTCTTCCTTGGTGTGTTGAACTGAATTGGGGTTTGTGTTTTTGGAGACGTAACTTTTGGGCCAATAAATGTATATTGAAAAATCTAATCTGTCTCTGTCTGTCCTCTCTCTCACTCTCTCCTCTGTCTCTCTCTCTCTCTCCTCTTTCTCTCTCTCTCTCTGTCTCTCTCTCTGTCTCTCTCTCTCTCTGTCTCTCTCTCTCTCTGTCTCTCTGTCTCTCCTGTCTCTCTGTCTCTCCTGTCTCTCTGTCTCTCTCTGTCTCTCTCTGTCTCTCTCTCTGTCTCTCTCTCTGTCTCTCTCTCTCTACACTATTACCCAACCCAAACTAGCATTATTTTCAGACAGCTTACACGATATGGCTAGATGACATGACAGGAGGTGTTGCTGTCGTGATGCAGTCATCCCACACGAAGCAGACTGCTGAGGCAGAGCTAGATACATTATTTGATATGAGGAGTATCTGTGTGTGGCGTTTTGAGGACATCTTCCATGTTGACTTTAGGCCTCTGTGGACTCTTCCTCTCTCCATCTCATCTCCAGCCCTCCTCATTTCTCTGTAGCTCAGGACCCAAATCTAACTGCCTGTACCTCAGGACCCAAATCTAACTGTCTGTAGCTCAGGACCCAAATCTAACTGCCTGTAGCTCAGGACCCAAATCTAACTGCCTGTAGCTCAGGACCCAAATCTAACTGCCTGTAGCTCAGGACCCAAATCTAACCGACTGTAGCTCAGGACCCAAATCTAACTGCCTGTAGCTCAGGACCTGAAGCAAGGATATGCATATTATTGGTACCATTTGAAAGGAAACACTTTGAAGTTTGTGGAAATGTGAATTGAATGTAGGAGAATATAACACAATAGATCTGGTAGAGAAAAAAAACAACCGGCCTTTTTCTACCACCATCTTTGAAATGCAGCAGAAAGGTCCCTGTTCAAGCCATCACTCTGGTTGTAATTCCGATAGTGTCCACAGGGTGGCAGCAGTATATGTGCAAAGTTTCAGAAGTATGACTGATTACAAGACTTCTAGTGTGAAGTCCCCAGGTACATTCAGGCAAATCGTGAAGGAGACATTCGCATTCATATTCCATTTTTTTCTGCAAGAATATCGTCAAATCTGTGTACTTGGACTTTGATTTAGCTTTCCAAGTATTAGTAGCCATATTACAAGTTCAACATTTGCAAAACAACCAGTTTTCAGAACTTCAATTTTTTTGTCCAAAAGGAAAGGGTATGCTGTCGTTCAAGGTTAGTAGCTGCAGTTTATGACATATACATGGTTTCCTGATACTCCCGTAAAGCCCAGCTCATTGGCTATCTAGCTAGCTTTGTTTGACCCCAATTGGTGCTTATTTGACAAAGATTCAGTCGTTCAAGTGATGGCCGACCGCGTCATCGGGGTGCCATGAAGGCGTCGCTCTCTGACCAAATATGGCGTCCTATAGGATATACTACACCCCTAATGAAATTGTGAAGTTTTGTTCTTCTAGGATCTCTGAGGAATAGATATGAACGTGATTTGACTCGTTCAAACAACGTTTAGGGTGAGACTTTCACAGATTCCTTTCTTTGCAAAAATTAATGAGTGGAAATGCAAAATCGATCGTGCATGCTATATGGACCTTTTTAGGATATGAAAAACGATTTTATCTAACAAAACAACACTTCATGTTATCTCTGGGACCCTTTGGATGATAAATCAGAGCAAGATTTCAGAATGTAAGTACACATTCCACCTTCAAAGGTGAATTTATCAGACCTATCGCATTGAAATATGTGTTTTGTTGTTACAATAGCATGGCATTTTTTCTCAGTAATAGCTACTGGTAAATGGACAGTGCAGTTATATTAACAATAATTTAAGCTTTCAGCCAATATAAGACACTTCTATGTACCGACATTTGTTGTTTCTCTAAAATCGGCAACTTGACATAACGCTCTGCATGATTTACAACTGTACCGTTGACGGAACGCCAATCCTTAAGAAGTTTTTAAAAAGTTGAGGAAAGAGTGCCGTGACAAAGCTGAACACCACGCAGTCATAACTGATCACGACATGCAGCTCATGAAACAATCCAAAGGCTCTGGACACTGAAACACCTGAGGGTTTGGTGAACAAAGTGTGTTTTGATGTTCAACTTCATTTTGAGACAAGAGGGAAGGAGGGTAACCGTCTGCTGAAAACTGAATCATTTAAAAATATGTACAGACGAGGACTCTCTCATTCAACAATCCCACAAAAAAAACACAAGGACCCACAAGAGAAGAACAGGGAGAGTGTATTGCGATTCATGTTTGAACTTCCGGGTGATCCCCTCCCCCCGGTGGTTTCCCTCCGCCCCCAGCGTTGTAGCTCCACCCGAAACAGAAAGCAGTGAACAGAGACATATGGTATGTAACTGTTAGCTAGTTAGCTAGCTAAATCTAATGTACCCTGACAATATAACCGGCAGCTACGAAGGTCTAACTATTAGCTAACATTATTTTATATGTTTCAGAAACACAAAAGGGCCGATGGGAGTGACCACCAACAATGTTGCCAAATATCTTCAAATTAGCTGGCACGTCATAGATTTACACAAACCACTGCCTCCGAACCACCACAATACAGAAACGATCGGATGTCGGACTAGAGACGCGAGAAATAACGTCTGTCAGTGGACACAGATCCGAAACCTCTCGATAAAGTTACTGGAGGACAAATCTGGAAGTGAGGAAGCGGTGGAGCACTGTTCTCCCTGACAACACAGCAGCAGCTCCCCCAGCTAAAAGAACGGCTTCCATTTCCAGCAGCATGGAGCCTTTATCTCACCTTCCCCAGTCCCTGAAATGAGACAGGGGGGCAGAGGGATTGAGAGAGAGAGAGGGAGAGGATGGGACATTAATTAATGGTAGCTTCCTCCCTCTGTTTCTTTGCCGTGTTAATGAAGCTTTCATGATACAAAAACATGTCATGTTCAGACTGAATGGGAAGTTGATCTGATGTGTTGCACGTTGTACTGTATAATACCCTAATTTACCTCCAGAGAGACAGACAGAGACAGAGACAGAGATGAAGACGGAGAGAGAGAGACAGACAGAGAGACAGGAAGGAGCCTGTCATGAACCTAACTATACATACCTAACTATACATACCTAACTATACATACCTAACTAAAGCAATGAAAGCAAGTAAGCATCAAAATAGCCCACGTTAATATATGTAGCTTAAGAAACATGGTTCATTAAATGAATAACTTGCTCGTAACAAATTACATTCATTTTCTGACTATCTCTGAAACTCATTTAGGTTACTCATTTAGATAAAACCTTTGATGATACAGTCGTAGCAATACATGGTTATAACATCTACAGAAAATACAGAAATGCCAAAGGTGGAGGTGCAGTTTATATTCAGAACCACTTTACTGTAAAGATTAGAGAGGATCTCATGTTAAATACTGTTGAAGTAATATGGCTACAGGTTCATCTGCCTCACCTAAAGCCCATTCTGGTGGGAAGCTGCTATAGACAGTCAGTATCTGGATAATGTTAAATACTGTTGAAGTAATATGGCTACAGGTTCACCTGCCTCACCTAAAGCCCATTCAGGTGGGAAGCTGCTATAGACCAGCAAGTGTTAACAGTCAGTATCTGGATAACATGTGTGAAATGCTTGATAATGTATGTGATATCCACAGAGAGGTATATTGTAAGTGTATTTAGTCTGCCCTGTCCTACCTGAGGAAGGTGTATTTAGTCTGTCCTACCTGAGTAAGGTGTATTTAGTCTGTCCT